>NC_091294.1:54947067-54982067 GCF_038502225.1 Cherax quadricarinatus | reverse complement strand
AATTTCTTGACAGTGCCTCTCCCACTCTTTCATCTGCTCTCCTTTTGCACTCTCTCACAACTCTCTTCACCTTTCTTTTACTCTCCATATACTCTGCTCTTCTTAAAACATTTCTGCTTTGTAAAAACCTCTCGTAAGCTACCTTTTTCTCTTTTATCACACCCTTTACTTCATCATTCCACCAATCACTCCTCTTTCCTCCTGCCCCCACCCTCCTATAACCACAAACTTCTGCCCCACATTCTAATACTGCATTTTTAAAAATATTCCAACCCTCTTCAACCCCCCCCCACTACTCATCTTTGCACTAGCCCACCTTTCTGCCAATAGTCACTTATATCTCGCCCGAACTTCCTCTTCCCTTAGTTTATACACTTTCACCTCCCTCTTACTTGTTGTTGCCACCTTCCTCTTTTCCCATCTACCTCTTACTCTAACTGTAGCTACAACTAAATAATGATCTGATATATCAGTTGCCCCTCTATAAACATGTACATCCTGGAGCCTACCCATCAACCTTTTATCCACCAATACATAATCTAACAAACTACTTTCATTACGTGCTACATCATACCTTGTATATTTATTTATCCTCTTTTTCACAAAATATGTATTACTTATTACCAAATTTCTTTCTACACATAGCTCAATTAAAGGCTCTCCATTTACATTTACCCCTGGCACCCCAAATTTACCTACTACTCCCTCCATAACATTTTTACCCACTTTAGCATTGAAATCCCCAACCACCATTACTCTCACACTTGATTCAAAACTCCCCACGCATTCACTCAACATTTCCCAGAATCTCTCTCTCTCCTCTACACTTCTCTCTTCTCCAGGTGCATACACGCTTACTATAACCCACTTTTCACATCCAATCTTTATTTTACTCTACATAATCCTTGAACTTATGCATTTGTAGTCCCTCTTTTCCTGCCATAGCTTATCCTTCAACATTATTGCTACTCCTCCTTTAGCTCTAACTCTATTTGAAACCCCTGACCTAATCCCATTTATTCCTCTCCATTGAAACTCTCCCACCCCCTTCAGCTTTGTTTCACTTAAAGCCAGGACATCCAGTTTCTTCTCATTCATAACATCCACAATCATCTCTTTCTTATCATTTGCACAACATCCACGCACATTCAGACTTCCCACTTTGACAATTTTCTTCTTCTTATTCTTTTTAGTAATCTTTACAGGAAAAGGGGTTACTAGCCCATTGTTCCCGGCATTTTAGTTGACTTCTACAACACGCATGGCTTACGGAGGAAAGATTCTTATTCCACTTCCCCATGGATATAAAAGGAAAAGTAATAAGACCAAGAACTATTAAGATAAAATCAAAGAAAACTCAGATGAGTGTGTATAAATAAACGTGTACATGTATGTGTAGTGTGACCTAAGTGTAAGTAGAAGTAGCAAAACGTACCTGTAATCTTGCATATTTATGAGACAGACAAAAGACACCAGCAATCCTACCATCATGTAAAACAATTACAGGCTTTCATTTTACACTCACTTGGCAGGACGGTAGTACCTCCCTGGGTGGTTGCTGTCTACCAACCTACTACCTATATATATATATATATATATACAGTGGACCCCCGCATAACGGACGCCTTGCATAGCGGACAATCCGCATAGCGGACGCTTTGATCACTAAAATTTTGCCCCGCATAGCGCCCAAAAAGCCGCTCAGCGGCCTTCGTCCGAGACGCGTCCAATGTGCGGCCTGAGCCAGCCTCATATGTTCCGCCGGTGGCATTGTTTACCAGCCAGCCTCCGCGGTAACATTCAAGCATACAATCGGAATATTTCGTATTATTACAGTGTTTTTGGTGCTGTTTCTGGAAAATAAGTGACCATGGGCCCCAAGAAAGCTTCTAGTTCCAACCCTACAGCAATAAGGGTTAGAATTCCTATAGAAATGAAGAAAGAGGTCATTGATAAGTATGAAAGTGGAGTGCGTATCACCGACCTGGTCAAGTTGTACAAGAAACCCAAATCAACCATCTCTTCTATTGTGGGCAAGAAAACGGCAATCAAGGAAGCTGTTCTTGCCAAAGGTTTAACTGTGTTTTCGAAACAAAGATCGCAAGTGATGGAAGATGTTGAGAGACTCTTATTGGTGTGGATAAATGAAAAACAGCTAGCAGGAGATAGCGTCTCTCAAGCGATCATATGTGAAAAGGCTAGGAAGTTGCATGAGGATTTAATTAAAAAAAGGCCTGCAACTAGTGATGATGTGAGTGAATTTAAGGCCAGCAAAGGTTGGTTTGAGAGATTTAAGAAGCGTAGTGGCATACATAGTGTGATACGGCATGGTGAGGCTGCCAGTTCGGACCACAAAGCGGCTGAAAAATATGTGCAGGAATTCAAGGAGTACATAGAAACTGAAGGACTGAAACCTGAACAAGTGTTTAATTGTGATGAAACAGGCCTGTTCTGGAAGAAAATGCCAAGCAGGACCTACATTACTCAGGAGGAAAAGGCACTCCCAGGACATAAGCCTATGAAAGACAGGCTTACTTTGTTGATGTGTGCCAATGCTAGTGGTGATTGCAAAGTTAAGCCTTTATTAGTGTATCACTCTGAAACTCCCAGAGCGTTCAGGCAAAAGAATGTCCTCAAGGATAATTTGTGTGTGCTGTGGAGGGCAAACAGTAAGGCATGGGTCACTAGGGAATTTTTCTATAACTGGTTACACCATGCATTTGCCCCCAATGTGAAAGATTACCTAACTGAAAAGAAATTAGAACTTAAGTGCCTCCTGGTGTTAGACAATGCCCCTGGTCATCCTACAGACGTGGCAGAGCGACTTTATGGGGACATGAGCTTCATTAAGGTGAAGTTTTTGCCTCCTAATACCACTCCTCTCCTGCAGCCCATGGACCAGCAGGTCATTTCCAACTTCAAGAAACTGTACACAAAAGCTATGTTTCAAAAGTGCTTTGAAGTGACCACAGACACTCGATTGACTAAAAGAGTTTTGGAAGGATCACTTTAATATCCTCAATTGTGTAAACCTTATAGGTAAGGCTTGGGAGGGAGTGACTAAGAGAACCTTGAACTCTGCTTGGAAGAAACTGTGGCCAGAATGTGTAGACAAAAGGGATTTTGAAGGGTTTGAGGCTAACCCTGAGAGGAGTATACCAGTTGAGGAATCAATTGTGGCATTGGGGAAGTCCTTGGGGTTGGAGGTTAGTGGGGATGATGTGGAAGAGTTGGTGGAGGAGGACAATGAAGAACTAACCACTGATGAGCTGATAGATCAACTTCAAGAGCAAGAGGCCAGACCTGGGGAAACTGGTTCAAAGGAGGGGAGAGAGAAATTGAAGGAATTGCCTACTTCAAAGATTAAGGAAATGTGTGCAAAATGGCTTGAAGTGCAAACCTTTTTTGATGAAAATCACCCTCACACAGCTATTGCAAGCCGTGCTGGTGACTGTTACAATGACAATGTTGTGAACCACTTTAGACAAATCATAAAGGAACGAGAGGTACAGGCCACTATGGACA
Organism: Cherax quadricarinatus; assembly: GCF_038502225.1. Classification (NCBI taxonomy): domain Eukaryota; kingdom Metazoa; phylum Arthropoda; class Malacostraca; order Decapoda; family Parastacidae; genus Cherax; species Cherax quadricarinatus. Next base: position 54,978,542 of record NC_091294.1, on the reverse strand, counting down.
GATATGTTGTGCGAAAGAAGTCCAGTGACTCTGAAGCTGGTCCTAGTGGCATTAAAAGAAGAAGGGAAGTAACCCCAGAAAAGGACTTGCCTCCTCAAGTCTTAATGGAAGGGGATTCCCCTTCTAAACACTAACACTCTCTCTCCCCTCCTCCCATCCCATCAATCATCACCAGATCTTCAATAAAAGTAAGTGTCATGTAATTGTGCCTGCCTTTTTCAGTTTGTGTGTACTAAAATTAACATTTTTTTGTGGTAAAAAAATTTTTTTTTCATACTTTTGGGTGTCTTGCACGGATTAATTTTATTTCCATTATTTCTTATGGGGAAAATTCATTCACATAGCGAACATTTCGCATAACAGCCAGCCCTCTTGCACGGATTAAGGTCGCTATGCGGGGGTCCACTGTATATATATGTATATACGTATATATATGTATATACGTATATATATGTATATACGTATATATATATGTATATACGTATATATATGTATATATATACAGTGGACCCCCGGTTAATGATATTTTTTCACTCCAGAAGTATGTTCAGGTGCCAGTACTGACCGAATTTGTTCCCATAAGGAATATTGTGAAGTAGATTAGTCCATTTCAGACCCCCAAACATACACGTACAAACGCACTTACATAAATACACTTACATAATTGGTTGCATTCGGAGGTGATCATTATGCGAGGGTCCACTGTGTATGTATGTATGTATGTATGTATGTGTATATATATATATATATATATATATATATATATATATATATATATATATATATATATATATATATATATATATATATATATATATATTATATATATATATATAATCTCCATGGGGAAGTGGAACAGAATTCTTCCTCCGTAAGTTATGCGTGTCGTAAGAGGCGACTAAAATGCCGGGAGCAAGGGGCTAGTAACCCCTTCTCCTGTATATATTACTAAATTTAAAAGGAGAAACTTTCGTTTCTCCTTTTGGGCCACCCCGCCTCAGTGGGATATGGCTGGTGTGTTGAAAGAAGAAATATATATATACATATATATACAGTGGACCCCCGCATAACGATCACCTCCCAATGCGACCAATTATGTAAGTGTATTTATGTAAGTGCGTTTGTACGTGTATGTTTGGGGGTCTGAAATGGACTAATCTACTTCACAATATTCCTTATGGGAACAAATTCGGTCAGTACTGGCACCTGAACATACTTCTGGAATGAAAAAATATCGTTAACCGGGGGTCCACTGTATATATATCTTCTTTCTTTCAACACACCGGCCGTATCCCACCAAGGCAGGGTGGCCCAAAAAGAAAAACGAAAGTTTCTCTTTTAAATTTAGTAATTTATACGGGAGAAGGGGTTACTAGCCCCTTGCTCCTGGCATTTTAGTCGCCTCTTACAACACGCATGGCTTACGGAGGAAGAATTTTGTTCCACTTCCCCATGGAGATGAGAGGAAATAAACAAGAACAAGAACTAGAAAGAAAATAGAAGAATACCCAGAGGGGTGTGTATATATATGCTTGTACATGTATGTGTAGTGTGACCTAAGTGCAAGTAGAAGTAGCAAGGCATACCTGAAATCTTGCATGTTTATGAGACAGACAAAAGACACCAGCAATCCTACCATCATGTAAAACAATTACAGGTTTTCGTTGTACACTCACTTGGCAGGACGGTAGTACCTCCCTGGGCGGTTGCTGTCTACCAATCTACTACCTAGGATATATATAAATATATATATATATATATATATATATATATATATATATATATATATATATATATATATATATATATATATATATATATATATATATATATATATATATTATATATATATATATATATATATATATATATATATATATATATATATATATATATATATATAAAAGAAGGTATTTTTCTACATGTAATAGGGTAAAAAAAAAAATTTAGTATCAGTACTTAGCGAGATATAAACTGGCGAAGCTGGCGCTGGATGCTCACCTGATGGTATCATGGAGTCCTGCTACTTGCAGAAATGTTGCCGATATACCTTTTTTCTTGGTTTTTAATTTATGCAATTTTTGTTTTGATAATTACAATTTGTAGTAGTTCTTGTGATTTCACAGCCAATGTTTGTTCTGAGACACTAATGTTAGGTACTGAAATAGTACTCAAATAGTCACAAACACACTGACAGGTGAACATTTTCACCTGCTTTGGTCACATACTATTGTCTAGAAATATATACAAAGTATTTAGAGGTCCCAGCAATGTTTTAGATATGCTGGAGTATATATGAAACTCCTTAAAGCATGGTGTAAGACAGGTGTCACTCCACTACTGATAGTGCAGTAGTGGAGCGACATTTGATGACCGTGCACTGCATTGGCTTTATTTGTTGTCAGTGCTACACATAAACATGTCTGTCTACATGAATGTCTGTCTATATGTTTGTCTGTCTATATATTTGTCTGTCTGTCTATATGTTTGTCTGTCTATCTGTGTCTGTCTGTCTAGCTCTGCCTCTGTTTGTCTCTGCTATCTGTCTTTCTGTTTGTCTTCCTGTCTCTCTGTTTGTCTCTCTCTCTCTCTCTCTGTCTTGGAGAAAGAGCCATTCATGAACCAACAGGTAGTACACATGATGCAGAGTTGTCACATCTGATTCCTGAACATGTGAAAATGCATATTACTTGCCAGTCATGCTTATGCCTTGTATTTATAAACAGAGTATAGCACTTAGTCTGGATGTTTTGGGGGTTAGCCTAGGTAATTTACACTATGTATAATAACTGTACGTATTTATGGGTAACTGTAAGACGGAGACAGAGATAGATACACAGACAGACAGACAGGGATAGAGACAGCTAAAGTCAGTCAGCCACCCATCCACCCACCCAACCAGCCACCGGCCAGCCAGCTGGCCAACTAGCCAGCCACCCAGCCAGCTGAACACATATTACAAATGTTCCGGAATTGTTTCTCTTTAGTTAGGGCATAGGTTATAGGACATTCTGGCAGGATGACACTACCACCCAGAGTAGACAAACTCTTGAAACTTTTCAAAGGTATATCAAAGGTATACCAGTGATATCAAAATTGAAAGGATGTTACGCAAATGTTGCACATGGTTATTATTGAGGGTTTTGATATTTCCTTGACCACTTGTGGCCACATCCATCTTAAAGTCACTAAACTCGGGGTCAATATCACTTTCCTCTTAACCCTTTCAGGGTTGGCAGGCCCTCTCCTTAACCCTTTCAGGGTCCGTCCCGTAGATCTATGGCTTTACGTTCAGGGTCCAAACCGTAGATCTACGTCATGAGCTCAGCTCACTCTGATAAACTGTGAGTGGTACATTTGGGCCTAGATATGAGAGAATACATCTATGTGGTATGTGTGCACCACATAAAACAGATCCTGCAGCACACTGTGTTAATGAGAGAAAAAAAACTGAAATCATGATTTTTCGATTAAAACCGCGACTTTGCAGTGTTTTTTCGTATGTTTTTTATAGTTGTATTTGCGATTTCTTGGTCTCATTTGATAGAATGGAAGACATATTATAGAAATAGGGATGATTTTGATTGGTTTTAGCACTGGAAATGGCATGAAACTGAGCTCAAAGTAGCAGAAATGTTAAATTTTTGCCGATACTCAAGAGTAAACAAACGACCTCACGTCTAATACACGCCAGCTGGTGGGTCTAATATGCATTCAAAAATGTGGTGATGATATTTATACAATTATTACAGTATTGCATAACAGTAAATCTTCTATTTTTTGGTGTGAATAAAAATTCATTATGTGAATAAAAAATCAAAATGAAATTTATTTGTAAAGCCTCAAAACGTAACTAATGAACAGAGGAAATGTTAGTTTAGTTCCAGGAATACCTACATTGTTTATTCTGGACCCTATTTTGAAATTGGAATATTTTGAACTTTGTGTTAAATTGGCCAAATTAACAATTTCCGATCACTTTAATTTGTAGTTGAAACAGTTGACTTGGCGATTTCTTGTGCTCAGTCGATAGAATAGAAGTAATACTAGTGAAATAGCCAAGAATTTGGTTGACTGGAATAAAGTAATTGGCCTAAAATGGGAGTCAAAGTCGGCAAAATCGCTGATTCGTAAATATCGCTGACACATCAAAATTCGCGAGAGCATAATTTCCTCAATTTTCCATCAAATTTCATACTTTTTGTTTTATTACCTTCACAAAAAGATTCTCTACCATTTCATAAGAAAAAATAACAATTTTTTTTTTTTAAATTCTTGGACACTGGGGCACCACTTCAGATTTGGGCCTTGGACCCTGAAGGGGTTAACTTGCTCTCAGGGTTGGAAATTTTTCGAAAAAAAAAAAAAAAAAAAAAAAAAAAAAAAAAAATAAAAAAAAAAAAAAAAAAAAAAAAAAAAATCTTATGAAATGATAGAGAATCTTTTCCCAATCATAATGACACCAAAAGTATGAAATTTGATGGAAAACTTACAGAATTATGCTCTTGCAAAGTTGGCGGTCTCGACGATGTTTACGCATTGGCGATTTCACCTACTTTGAGCCCTATTTTCAGCCAATTCCAATGTACCAGTTGACAAAAATCATAACTATTTCGCTAGAACTCCATTTTTTCCTATGGAATGAGCACATGAAACCACCCATTTACCGATTTCAACTATCCAATAAAGTGGTCTGAAATTGGCAATTTTGCCAATTTCACACAAATTTCAAAAGATGCCAATTTCCAAATAGGGTCCAGAATAAACAAGACAGACATTCCTGGCACTAAAATAACATTTCCTTTGTTCATTAGTCATGTCCCCAGGCCTCTGTTACATTTCTTTTGCTTTCCACTTTGAATTTTTATTCTCACAAAAAATAGAAGATTTATTGTTATGCAGACCACTGCATTAGTGTAGAAATGGTATAAATAATATCAGCACACTTGTGAAAGAATATTAGACTCACCAGTTGACATGTATTGGACGCATGGCTTGATTTATTTACTTTTGAACTTTGGCAAAAATTGAACATTTCTGCTAATTTGAGCTCAATTTCAAGGTACTTTTCATTGCGAAACCAATAAAAATCATCTCAATTTCCGTAATATGTCTTCCACTCTATAAAATGAGACCAGGAAAACTAAAATACAATGAAAACACTACACTGCAAAGTCGCTGTTTTAAACCAAAAACACAGTCAGAGTTTTTTTTTCTCATTATGCACTGTGTGCTGCAGGATTTTTTTTATACTGCGCACACTGACCACATAGACCCATTCCTTCATATGTAGGCCCACCAGCTTTCTCTTGCTACATTTGAAGGCTCTAGAATTTATGCGTACTAGTACGGCACCAACCCTGGTGTGCAAGCTGTACTAGTACGGCACCAACCCTGAAAGGGTTAAAAGTGTAGTGTTAGTATGACATGACATCAGTGAATCCCAGGTGTTTGCCATGCTGTTTGCTCTAGCTGGCACTCAATTGAACTGGTACTCATAAGAACATAAGAACATAAGAAAGGAGGAATGCTGCAGGAGGCCTGCTGGCCCATACTAGGCAGGTCCTTTACAATTCATCCCACTAACAAAACATTTGCCCAACCCAATTTTCAATGCCACCCAAGAAGGTACTAAGATTTTTTTTTTATACTGAGTCCATCAAGAGTTAAGCCCCATTTTATACTGACCAGGAATCTCAGGCCAATCGTGCCAAATTTGGAGGTAGGAAAATAAAACATTGATCTACGTTTGGAGCGCTAGTGGTAAGAACGTAGATCTACATTTGGACAGTTAAGGGGGTTAATACACCAGGAGGTACAAAAGAAAGTTACTAATTATGTAATGTTTTTTGGGCAACTAATCATAAAGTTTAAATGTTACTTAAGAACTAGACAGACTATTAAGTAGGACTTCTTATGCAGATAACTACACTCATAAGTACAATAGGAAAGGAAGCTAATGACAAATGGTTAATTACAAAAGAATTACATATTATTTCAAACTGATTCAATAATCTTCAGTTTTGTGGAGTGACTAAATAGAGATGGTGAAGATACATCAAGCTACTAAGATTACAACAGAAATAAAATGGGACAAAATATGTTACCAATTATGTAGACGAGTTGAAGGAAGGCTGGAAGAACAAGGACAGAATGAACGAAAGCTTGTTTTGCTTGACATAGCATACTGTTGTCTCAATTACATTAAGATGAGGTGATTTTTAACAATAGATCTGAATCTAGTGACAGATTGGGGCATTGTGAAGCTTCAGGCAGGGAGTTCCAGATCATTAAAGAACAAATTAGGTGATCTAGATAACTTGCCACCATTCATACATAAAAAAGCTGCACCAGAACTGTTGCCCATTATTGCAACAATGTTTAACAAATCTATAGCATCCTCAACCTTCCCATCTATACTCAAGACAGCTAGGGTCACCCCAGTCCACAAAGGAGGAGATCCAACTGATTTGAACAACTACAGACCCATATCAAACTTGCCCTTACTCTCCAAGATATTTGAAAAAATAATACACAATCGACTTGACTCCTACGTTACATCCAACAACATACTTAACCCATGCCAGTTTGGGTTTAGACCAAAATAAGTACGAATGACGCTATTATACAAATGCTTGACCTAATATACACAGCTCTCGATAAAAATGAATATCCTCTGGGGCTCTTTATCGACCTACAAAAAGCTTTTGACACAGTTGACCACAATCTCTTGCACCAGTATGTACATGCAAATGGAGTCAACTCCGCTATCCAACCTGTAGCTGTAGGAGTACCCCAGGGTAGTGTCCTAGGCCCCCTCCTCTTTCTCATCTACATCAATGATCTCCCCAATTCATCCCAACTCCTTAAACCAGTTCTATTTGCAGATGACATTACATATGTCTACTCCCATTTAGACCCAGCTGTGCTTGGAAACACTGTAAACAATGAACTGCTAAAGATACACGCTTCGATGATGACCAACAAACTCACTCTCAACATAGACAAAACATACTTCATGCTGTTTGGCAACAGAGCCTCAAATATCCAACTCAACATACTGTTAAATGGTTCCCCTATATCAAGACACACAGAGGGCAAATTTCTAGGCCTTCTCCTTGACTGTAATCTTAAATTTCAGTCCCATATCCATCACATAGCCAAGAAAATTTCCAAATCAGTAGGAATCCTTCCCAAGATACGATACCATGTACCACAAACAACTCTCCTTACCCTGTACCATTCTCTAATACATATCCTTATCTCACCTATGGTATTTGTGCCTATAGCTCAACCACAGCCAACCACCTTAGACCCTTAATAATCCAACAAAATGCTGCTGTGCGGGTGATAACCAGCTCCTGTGCTAGACAGCACACCCCACCACTTTTCAAAAGACTCAACTTGCTAAATATACAAGGTTAGGTAAGTTTTTATTGTGCCTACAACATATACAGAACATTAAACTCCACTGTAAACCCTCCCCTAAAACTGCTTCTTGACAGTTACAACAGAATGCACTTTTCAACATCCCTCGAGTCAGATTCTCACTATGCAAGAACGCTATACACATAAAAGGCCCGAAGATCTGGAACTCGTTACCGGAACAGGTCAAGGATCCGCTGACAGCTTATAAATTTAGGACTTTGCTGAAAAATCATCTTATCTCACAATATTAACCAAATCAACCAGACATCTGCTAACAAGTTTTATTATGTGACTTCTAGGCTCTTAATTCTGCCAATCCATAAAATCATTTTGTTTCTCAATATTAACCAAATGTGCCATAACTTCTGCTAATTAGTCTTATCATATGACCTCCTGGCTTTTAACTCTTAAACGGTCCAAACGTAAATATACGTTCTCTCGCTTAGGGCCCCAAACATATATATACATTTCATTTGTCATTCATTCAACATTGGCACGATAGGCCTGAGTCGCCTAGACATGAGAAAATGGGTGTGCACACTCAGTGTGTGCCATATGAAAAAAAAATTGGGGACGCCTGGGTACCACATGCTCTTTTTTCCTATAAACCAATTTTTTTTCTCTCAAAATATTCGGGGCGCTGCGCAGGTGAACATATATATACGTTTGGACCATTTAAGGGTTAATTCTGCCATTCCATAAAATATTACCACCTGCACCATTACTTGTAAGTTAGATTTTGAACTAAGTTCAAATAAGATTGTAAAACAGCTAACCACTATTCCTTGTTTAGTTGTAAGTATAGTTACTATGTACTATTATCTTATCTAGTTTTAATTAGTTACTATGTACTCTATTAGGATTAGTGTTCCCAAAATGCCTCGGAATGATAGTGGCTATCTTTGTACTTAGCAAATCAAAATTGTAACAGCACATTGTAACCTTTACAAAGAAATAAACTTTATTATTATTTATTATTATTATTATTATTATTATTATTATTATTATTATTATTATTATTATTATTATTATTATTATTTATTTAAGCACAATAAGTTTTTTGCACAGGTTGAGTAAGACACTAGGAATATCAAAGAGGTTTTTGTGTATTGTCTAATGCCTGTGTGCTCTGTTGCATCTATCAAGGAAAATTTTCAGAGAAGTATTTATATTGGAACTGATTGCCCTATATATATATTCTTTCTTTCAACACATCAGCCGTATCCCACTGAGGCGGGGTGGCCTAAAAGGAAAAACAAAAGTTTCTCCTTTTACATTTAGTAATATAGGGCCCCACTTATATGGCAGGTTAGGTTCCAAGCTACCGCAGTAAAGCGGAAATCGCTGTTAAGTGGAACACCCTTTTTTTCCACTTATAAATGCATACAAATACTAGATAACAAGTTTACACTAACATATATTAAGTTAGCAATAGAACCAGGCATCAAAAAAACAATAAAAAAGTACAATACACACATAGTGCACTCATTACTTACCTTAAAATATTTATAGTCTTAATCTAGGATGAGACAAGTAGTATTTATTGTAAGAAATCAAGTGTGGTATGTATGGTAGTCAGCCAGGCTACCATACCAGGCCACCCCACCTACACAAAATATTCTATTACATTTAAGCATCCCAGAGCGATAATATGCATATACAGTTTACTCATTACTTACCTTAAAATATTTGTAGTCTTAATATAGGGTGAGAAAAGTAGTATTTATTGTAAAAAATCAAGTGTGGTATGTATGTAGTCAGCCGGGCTACCATACCAGGCCAACCCACCCACACATATATTCTATGATATTTAAGCATCCCAGAGCGATAAAATGTATATACAGTTCACTCATTACTTACCTTAAAATATTTGTAGTCTTAATGTAGGGTCAGGAGTAAGAAAATGAGATAAAACGAATAAATGAGAGAGAGAAAGAATGAGTGCATGAGAGAGGACAGGCGCAGAGTTATGTAAACAAACCAGGTGAAGGTAAGTTTTGTAAACAAACAAAGTGTACATGTCTGGTTTGTGTACAAGTTACATTGTGTACAAGTTGTCTCTACACTGATACAGTAGAATAAATAAAGAAAAACACTCCCATTCTCATGTAACACCATTTTGAGAAGAAATGACACTCTGAGTGAAGGCAATGGAAAAAAAGTCACTCTGTCTGACTTTTTTGGGTTATCCTAGGTTCTCTATACATATGCTGTTATGTATGATAATCTATGTAACTGTATTTGTGTATACCTGAATAAACTTACATACATACGAAAGGTGGTGGTAGGTAAGTTTGGGGTGCCAGGTGTAAATGATAATGGGAGCCCTTTGATTGAACTTTGTATAGAAAGGGGTTTAGTTATAGGTAATACATATTTTAAGAAAAAGAGGATAAATAAGTATACAAGATATGATGTAGGGCGAAATGACAGTAGTTTGTTGGATTATGTATTGGTAGATAAAAGACTGTTGAGTAGACTTCAGGATGTACATGTTTATAGAGGGGCCACAGATATATCAGATCACTTTCTAGTTGTAGCTACACTGAGAGTAAAAGGTAGATGGGATACAAGGAGAATAGAAGCATCAGGGAAGAGAGAGGTGAAGGTTTATAAACTAAAAGAGGAGGCAGTTAGGGTAAGATATAAACAGCTATTGGAGGATAGATGGGTAAATGAGAGCATAGGCAATGGGGTCGAAGAGGTATGGGGTAGGTTTAAAAATGTAGTGTTAAAGTGTTCAGCAGAAGTTTGTGGTTACAGGAAAGTGGGTGCAGGAGGGAAGAGGAGCGATTGGTGGAATGATGATGTAAAGAGAGTAGTAAGGGAGAAAAAGTTAGCATATGAGAAGTTTTTACAAAGTAGAAGTGATGAAAGGAGGGAAGAGTATATGGAGAAAAAGAGAGAGGTTAAGAGAGTGGTGAAGCAATGTAAAAAGAGAGCAAATGAGAGAGTGGGTGAGATGTTATCAACAAATTTTGTTGAAAATAAGAAAAAGTTTTGGAGTGAGATTAACAAGTTAAGAAAGCCTAGAGAACAAATGGATTTGTCAGTTAAAAATAGGAGAGGAGAGTTATTAAATGGAGAGTTAGAGGTATTGGGAAGATGGAGGGAATATTTTGAGGAATTGTTAAATGTTGATGAAGATAGGGAAGCTGTGATTTCGTGTATAGGGCAAGGAGGAATAACATCTTGTAGGAGTGAGGAAGAGCCAGTTGTGAGTGTGGGGGAAGTTCGTGAGGCAGTAGGTAAAATGAAAGGGGGTAAGGCAGCCGGGATTGATGGGATAAAGATAGAAATGTTAAAAGCAGGTGGGGATATAGTTTTGGAGTGGTTGGTGCAATTATTTAATAAATGTATGGAAGAGGGTAAGGTACCTAGGGATTGGCAGAGAGCATGCATAGTTCCTTTGTATAAAGGCAAAGGGGATAAAAGAGAGTGCAAAAATTATAGGGGGATAAGTCTGTTGAGTATACCTGGTAAAGTGTATGGTAGAATTATAATTGAAAGAATTAAGAGTAAGACGGAGAATAGGATAGCAGATGAACAAGGAGGCTTTAGGAAAGGTAGGGGGTGAGTGGACCAGGTGTTTACAGTGAAACATATAAGTGAACAGTATTTAGATAAGGCTAAAGAGGTCTTTGTGGCATTTATGGATTTGGAAAAGGCGTTTGACAGGGTGGATAGGGGGGCAATGTGGCAGATGTTGCAAGTGTATGGTGTAGGAGGTAGGTTACTGAAAGCAGTGAAGAGTTTTTACGAGGATAGTGAGGCTCAAGTTAGAGTATGTAGGAAAGAGGGAAATTATTTCCCAGTAAAAGTAGGCCTTAGACAAGGATGTGTGATGTCACCATGGTTGTTTAATATATTTATAGATGGGGTTGTAAGAGAAGTAAATGTGAGGGTCTTGGCAAGAGGCGTGGAGTTAAAAGATAAAGAATCACACACAAAGTGGGAGTTGTCACAGCTGCTCTTTGCTGATGACACTGTGCTCTTGGGAGATTCGGAAGAGAAGTTGCAGAGATTGGTGGATGAATTTGGTAGGGTGTGCAAAAGAAGAAAATTAAAGGTGAATACAGGAAAGAGTAAAGGTTATGAGGATAACAAAACGATTAGGTGATGAAAGATTGGATATCAGATTGGAGGGAGAGAGTATGGAGGAGGTGAACGTATTCAGATATTTGGGAGTGGACGTGTCAGCGGATGGGTCTATGAAAGATGAGGTGAATCATAGAATTGATGAGGGAAAAAGAGTGACTGGTGCACTTAGGAGTCTGTGGAGACAAAGAACTTTGTCCTTGGAGGCAAAGAGGGGAATGTATGAGAGAATAGTTTTACCAACACTCTTATATGGGTGTGAAGCATGGGTGATGAATGTTGCAGCGAGGAGAAGGCTGGAGGCAGTGGAGATGTCATGTCTAAGGGCAATGTGTGGTGTGAATATAATGCAGAGAATTCGTAGTTTGGAAGTTAGGAGGAGGTGCGGATTACCAAAACTGTTGTCCAGAGGGCTGAGGAAGGGTTGTTGAGGTGGTTCGGACATGTAGAGAGAATGGAGCGAAACAGAATGACTTCAAGAGTGTATCAGTCTGTAGTGGAAGGAAGGCGGGGTAGGGGTTGGCCTAGGAAAGGTTGGAGGGAGGGGGTAAAGGAGGTTTTGTGTGCGAGGGGCTTGGACTTCCAGCAGGCATGCATGAGCGTGTTTGATAGGAGTGAATGGAGACAAATGGTTTTTAATACTTGACGTGCTGTTGGAGTGCTGTTGGATGCAACATCCCAGCAATTCCAGGAACAGCTGTTAAAAATTGACCACTGTCTGGAAAATCTTCCAGCTCCTGCACCCAACATCTTGCTCCTGGGGGATTTCAACTTAAGGCACCTAAAATGGAGGAATATAGCAAATAATATTGTTGCAGTAATAACACCAGGAGGCAGCTCTGATGAAAACTCACACTCACACGAGCTTTTAAATCTCTGCACAAAATTCAATTTAAACCAGCAAATAATAGAGCCTACTAGACTGGAGAATACACTAGACCTCATCTTCACTAACAATGATGATCTGATAAGAAATGTCACCATATCAAAAACAATATACTCAGATCACAACATAATTGAGGTTCAGACATGTATGCGTGGAGCCCCAGACCGACAAAATGAGACTAGTCATGAGGGAGCATTCACCAAATTCAACTTCAATAACAAAAACATAAAGTGGGACCAAGTAAACCAAGTCCTAACCGATATAAGCTGGGAAGATATACTAAGCAACACAGACCCAAACTTATGCCTAGAACAGATTAACTCGGTGGCACTCGATGTATGCACAAGGCTTATTCCTCTAAGAAAAAGGAGGAGTAGATGTAAAATAGAAAGAGACAGGCGCTCCCTTTACAGGCGACGGAAAAGAATAACAGAGCGGCTAAAAGAGGTCAATATATCAGAAATGCGCAGGGAGACACTGGTCAGAGAAATAGCAAGCATCGAACTTAAGCTAAAAGAATCCTTTAGGAGTCAGGAATCGCGGGAAGAACTAAAAGCCATAAATGAAATCGAAAGAAACCCAAAGTATTTCTTCTCCTATGCCAAATCAAAATCGAGAACAACGTCCAGTATTGGGCCCCTACTTAAACAAGATGGGTCCTACACAGATGACAGCAAGGAAATGAGTGAGCTACTCAAGTCCCAATATGACTCAGTTTTTAGCAAGCCGCTAACCAGACTGAGAGTCGAAGATCAAAATGAATTTTTTATGAGAGAGCCACAAAATTTGATTAACACAAGCCTATCCGATGTTATCCTGACGCCAAATGACTTCGAACAGGCGATAAATGACATGCCCATGCACTCTGCCCCAGGGCCAGACTCATGGAACTCTGTGTTCATCAAGAACTGCAAGAAGCCCCTATCACGAGCCTTTTCCATCCTATGGAGAGGGAGCATGGACACGGGGGTCGTCCCTCAGTTACTAAAAACAACAGACATAGCCCCACTCCACAAAGGGGGCAGTAAAGCAACAGCAAAGAACTACAGACCAATAGCACTAACATCCCATATCATAAAAATCTTTGAAAGGGTCCTAAGAAGCAAGATCACCACCCATCTAGAAACCCATCAGTTACACAACCCAGGGCAACATGGGTTTAGAACAGGTCGCTCCTGTCTGTCTCAACTACTGGATCACTACGACAAGGTCCTAAATGCACTAGAAGACAAAAAGAATGCAGATGTAATATATACAGACTTTGCAAAAGCCTTCGACAAGTGTGACCATGGCGTAATAGCGCACAAAATGCGCGCTAAAGGAATAACAGGAAAAGTTGGTCGATGGATCTATAATTTCCTCACTAACAGAACACAGAGAGTAGTCGTCAACAGAGTAAAGTCCGAGGCAGCTACGGTGAAAAGCTCTGTTCCACAAGGCACAGTACTAGCTCCCATCTTGTTCCTCATCCTCATATCCGACATAGACAAGGATGTCAGCCACAGCACCGTGTCTTCCTTTGCAGATGACACCCGAATCTGCATGACAGTGTCTTCCATTGCAGACACTGCAAGGCTCCAGGCGGACATCAACCAAATCTTTCAGTGGGCTGCAGAAAACAATATGAAGTTCAACGATGAGAAATTTCAATTACTCAGATATGGTAAACATGAGGAAATTAAATCTTCATCAGAGTACAAAACAAATTCTGGCCACAAAATAGAGCGAAACACCAACGTCAAAGACCTGGGAGTGATTATGTCGGAGGATCTCACCTTCAAGGACCATAACATTGTATCAATCGCATCTGCTAGAAAAATGACAGGATGGATAATGAGAACCTTCAAAACTAGGGAGGCCAAGCCCATGATGACACTCTTCAGGTCACTTGTTCTATCTAGGCTGGAATATTGCTGCACTCTAACAGCACCTTTCAAGGCAGGTGAAATTGCCGACCTAGAAAATGTACAGAGAACTTTCACGGCGCGCATAACGGAGATAAAACACCTCAATTACTGGGAGCGCTTGAGGTTTCTAAACCTGTATTCCCTGGAACGCAGGAGGGAGAGATACATGATTATATACACCTGGAAAATCCTAGAGGGACTAGTACCGAACTTGCACACGAAAATCACTCACTACGAAAGCAAAAGACTTGGCAGACGATGCACCATCCCCCCAATGAAAAGCAGGGGTGTCACTAGCACGTTAAGAGACCATACAATAAGTGTCAGGGGACCGAGACTGTTCAACTGCCTCCCAGCACACATAAGGGGGATTACCAACAGACCCCTGGCAGTCTTCAAGCTGGCACTGGACAAGCACCTAAAGTCAGTTCCTGATCAGCCGGGCTGTGGCTCGTACGTTGGTTTGCGTGCAGCCAGCAGCAACAGCCTGGTTGATCAGGCGCTGATCCACCAGGAGGCCTGGTCACAGACCGGGCCGCGGGGGCGTTGACCCCCGAAACTCTCTCCAGGTAAACTCCAGGTATGAAGGGATTCAGGGGAAACCGGCAGGCCGGACTTGAGTCCTGGAGATGGGAAGTACAGTGCCTGCACTCTGAAGGAGGGGTGTTAATGTTGCAGTTTAAAAACTGTAGTGTGAAGCACCCTTCTGGCAAGACAGTGATGGAGTGAATGATGGTGAAAGTTTTTCTTTTTCGGGCCACCCTGCCTTGGTGGGAATCGGCCAGTGTGATAAAAAAAAAAAAAAAAAAAAAAACATACGAAAGGAATAATTTTCTACAGTTACCCCCAGTACACATCTTCTCTTATGTTAGATTAGGGAAAATGTTATTCTTGGCATCACTTGTACAAGTTATCTGGCTACCACATCTCAAATTTATGTTTATTTATTCTATTGTGGGGTGTATTTATCATCTTTATATGTTATGTATCATGTTTATTATATAATTTTGAAAAAAATATCATGGATAGATTAATGAAAATGTGTATATTAACGTAATATACAACATTTAAATGAGACTCGGTGATTATTATTATCATTACTAATATGACGTCTGGAGACATAAAACGCTCTTACTGATTTTAATGTGTACCTGCATGTCAGCACAGCATGTAAGTTTATTTAAGTACAGGTATACATAAGTATAATTATCAGAGTATATATAAAAAATGAAATAACTTTTAAAAACACTTAAAATTTTGGAGTTTCCAAACTAATGGAGAGACTTAGTGCTTACGGATCTCACAGAGAATGTAAACAAACCGGGTGGGGCGCGGTGACCGTATTAGAAAGTCAGGTGGGGGAGCTGTATAGCGAGTTTTGGTCATAATTTGAAATGACCGTATTAGCGAAACACTGTAAAGTGAAACGCCGTTAAGTGGGGCCCTACTGTATATATATATATATATATATATATATATATATATATATATATATATATATATATATATATATATATATATATATATATAATATATATATATATATATATATATATATATAATATATATATATATATACATACACATACATAAATACATACATACAGGTACCATCCGACTTACAACCGAATTTGGTTCCAACCAACTGGTCATAAATCGAAATGGATGTAAGTCGAACCTTACTATTGAATATCAACATCACATTTTTGTAATGACTTTATTTTACTGCTTTATTTTGGTATTTCATTTTTTACTTTACTCATAATGCTGTTAGTACTGTATTTTATACCATAAGGATTATGATAAACACTGTGTGCAACACAGACAGTTGTTTATTTCCCAGAAATTTGGCATAAAAAACATGGTCATAAGTCGAGTGGTCGTATGTCGAGCAGGTCGTAAGTCGTATGGTAGCTGTATATATATTTATATATATTTATATATATTTATATATATATATATACAGTGGACCCCAGTTACCGATATTTTTTCACTCCAGAAGTATGTTCAGGTGCCAGTACTGACCGAATTTGTTCCCATAAGGAATATTGTGAAGTAGATTAGTCCATTTCAGACCCCCAAACATAAACATACAAACACACTTACATGAATACACTTACATAATTGGTCGCATTCGGAGGTGATCATTATGCGGGGGTCCACTGTATACATATATATATACATACATATTTTTTTTTTTTTCAACAAGTCAGCCGTCTCCCACCGAGGCAGGGTGACCCAAAAAAGAAAGAAAATCCCCAAAAAGAAAATACTTTCATCATCATTCAACACTTTCACCACACTCGCACATTATCACTGATTTTGCAGAGGTGCTCAGAATACAACAGTTTAGAAGCATACACATATAAAGATACACAACATATCCCTCCAAACTGCCAATATCCCAAACCCCTCCTTTAAAGTGCAGGCATTGTACTTCCCATTTCCAGGACTCAAGTCCGACTATATGAAAATAACAGGTTTCCCTGAATCCCTTCACTAAATATTACCCTGCTCACACTCCAACAGATCGTCAGGTCCCAAGTACCATTCGCCTCCATTCACTCCTATCTAACACGCTCACGCACGCTTGCTGGAAGTCCAAGCCCCTTGCCCACAAAACCTCCTTTACCCCCTCTCTCCAACCCTTTTGAGGATGACCCCTACCCCACCTTCCTTCCCCTATAGATTTATATGATTTCCATGTCATTCTACTTTGATCCATTCTCTCTAAATGACCAAACCACCTCAACAACCCCTCTTCTGCCCTCTGACTAATACTTTTATTAACTCCACACCTTTTCCTAATTTCCACACTCCGAATTTTCTGCATAATATTTACACCACACATTGCCCTTAGACAGGACATCTCCACTCCCTCCAACCGTCCCCTTGCTGCTGCATTTACCACCCAAGCTTCACATCCATATAAGAGTGTTGGTACTACTATACTTTCATACATTCCCTTCTTTGCCTCCATAGGTAACATTTTTTGACTCCACATATACCTCAATGCACCACTCACCTTTTTTCCTTCATCAATTCTATGATTAACCTCATCCTTCATAAATCCATCCACCGACACGTCAACTCCCAAGTATCTGAAAACATTCACTTCTTCCATACTTCTCCTCCCCAATTTGATATCCAATTTTTCTTTATCTAAATCATTTGATACCCTCATCACCTTACTCTTTTCTATGTTCACTTTCAACTTTCTACCTTTACACACATTCCCAAACTCATCCACTAACCTTTGCAATTTTTCTTTAGAATCTCCCATAAGCACAGTATCATCAGCAAAAAGTAACTGTGTCAATTCCCATTTTGAATTTGATTCCCCATAATTTAATCCCACCCCTCTTCCGAACACCCTAGCATTTACTTCTTTTACAACCCCATCTATAAATATAATAAACAACCATGGTGACATTACACATCCCTGTCTAAGACCTACTTTTACCAGGAAGTAGTCTCCCTCTCTTCTACACACCCTAACCTGAGCCTCACTATCCTCATAAAAACTCTTTACAGCATTTAGTAACTTACCACCTATTCCATATACTTGCAACATCTGCCACATTGCTCCTCTATCCACTCTATCACATGCCTTTTCTACATCCATAAATGCAATAAAAACTTCCCTACCTTTATCTAAATACTGTTCACATATATGCTTCAATGTAAACACATGATCTACACATCCCCTACCCACTCTGAAACCTCCTTGCTCATCCGCCATCCTACATTCTGTCTTACCTCTAATTCTTTCAATTATAACCCTACCGTACACTTTTCCTGGTATACTCAGTAAACTTATTCCTCTATAATTTTTACAATCTCTTTTGTCCCCTTTCCCTTTATATAAAGGGACTATACACGCTCTCTGCCAATCCCTAGGTACCTTCCCCTCTTTCATACATTTATTAAAGAAAAGTACCAACCACTCCAACACTATATCCCCCCCTGCTTTTAACATTTCTGTCATGATCCCATCAGTTCCAGCTGCTTTACCCCCTTTCATTCTACGTAATGCCTCACGTACCTCCCCCACACTTACATTCTGCTCTTCTTCACTCCTAAAAGATGGTATGCCTCCCTGGCCAGTGCATGAAATTACTGCCTCCCTTTCTTCCTCAACATTTAAAAGTTCCTCAAAATATTCTCGCCATCTACCTAATACCTCCCTCTCCCCATCTACTAACTCCCCTACTCTGTTTTTAACTGACAAATCCATACTTTCCCTAGGCTTTCTTAACTTGTTTAACTCCAAAAAATTTTCTTATTTTCATTAAAATTTCTTGACAGTGCCTCTCCCACTCTATCATCTGCTCTCCATTTGCACTCTCTCACCACTCTCTTTACCTTTCTTTTACTCTCCTTATACTCTGCTCTTCTTATAACACTTCTGCTTAGTAAAAACCTCTCATAAGCTACCTTTTTCTCTTTTATCACACCCTTTACTTCATCATTCCACCAATCACTCCTCTTTCCTCCTGCACCCACCCTCCTATAACCACAAACTTCTGCCCCACATTCTAATACTGCATTTTTGAAACTATTCCAACCCTCTTCAACCCCCCCACTACTCATCTTTGCACTAGCCCACCTTTCTGCCATTAGTCGCTTATATCTCACCCGAACTTCCTCCTCCCTTAGTTTATACACTTTCACCTACCTCTTACTTGTTGTTGCCACCTTCCTCTTTTCCCATCTACCTCTTACTCTAACTGTAGCTACAACTAAATAATGATCCAATATATCAGTTGCCCCTCTATAAACATGTACATCCTGGAGCCTACCCATCAACCTTTTATCCACCAATACATAATCTAACAAACTACTTTCATTACGTGCTACATCATACCTTGTATATTTATTTATCCTCTTTTTCATAAAGTATGTATTACTTATTACCAAATCTCTTTCTACACATAGCTTAATTAAAGGCTCCCCATTTACATTTACCCCTGGCACCCCAAATTTACCTACTACTCCCTCCATAACATTTTTACCCACTTTAGCATTGAAATCCCCAACCACCATTACTCTCACATTTGATTCAAAACTCCCCACGCATTCACTCAAAATTTCCCAAAATCTCTCCCTCTCCTCTACACTTCTCTCTTCTCCAGGTGCATACTCGCTTACTATAACCCACTTTTCACATCCAATCTTTATTTCACTCCACATAATCCTTGAATTTATACATTTATAGTCCATCTTTTCCTGCCATAGCTTATCCTTCAACATTATTGCTACTCCTTCTTTAGCACTAACTCTATTTGAAACCCCTGACCTAATCCCATTTATTCCTCTCCATTGAAACTCTCCCACCCCCTTCAGCTTTGTTTCACTTAAAGCCAGGACATCCAGCTTCTTCTCATTCATAACATCCACAATCATCTCTTTCTTATCATTTGCACAACATCCACGCACACACACACACATATATATATATATATATATATATATATATATATATATATATATATATATATATATATATTCTTTCTTAATTTCAACACACTGGCTGTATCCCACCTAGGCGGGGTGGCCCAAAATGAAAAACGAAAGTTTCTCCTTTTACATTTAGTAATATATACAGGAGAAGGGATTACTAGCCCCTTGCTCCTGGCATTTTATTCGCCTCTTACAACATGCATAGCTTACAGAGGAAGAATTCTGTTCCACTTCCCCATGGAGGTAAGAGGAAATAAACAAGAACTAGAAAGAAAATAAAAGAAAACCCAAATGGGTGTGTATATATATGCTTGTACATGTATGTGTAGTGTGACCTAAGTGTAAGTAGAAGTAGCAAGACGTACCTGAAATCTTGCATGTTCATGAGACAGAAAAAAGGACACCAGCAATCCTACCATCATGTAAAACAATTACAGGCTTTCGTTTTACACTCACTTGGCAGGACGGTAGTACCTCCCTGGGCGGTTGCTGTCTACCAACCTACTACCGATTCCCACCAAGGCAGGGTCGCCCGAAAAAGAAAAACTTTCACCATCATTCACTCCATCACTGTCTTGCCAGAAGGGTGCTTTACACTACAGTTTTTAAACTGCAACATTAACACCCCTCCTTCAGAGTGCAGGCACTGTACTTCCCATCTCCAGGACTCAAGTCCGGCCTGCCGGTTTCCCTGAACCCCTTCATAAATGTTACTTTGCTCACACTCCAACAGCACGTCAAGTATTAAAAACCATTTGTCTCCATTCACTCCTATCAAACACGCTCACGCATGCCTGCTGGAAGTCCAAGCCCCTCGCACACAAAACCTCCTTTACCCCCTCCCTCCAACCTTTCCTAGGCCGACCCCTACCCCGCCTTCCTTCCACTACAGACTGATACACTCTTGAAGTTATTCTGTTTCGCTCCATTCTCTCCACATGTCCGAACCACCTCAAAAACCCTTTCTCAGCCCTTTGGACAACAGTTTTGGTAATCCCGCACCTCCTCCTAACTTCCAAACTACGAATTCTCTGCATTATATTCACACCACACATTGCTCTCAGACATGACATCTCCACTTCCTCCAGCCTTCTCCTCGCTGCAACATTCATCACCCACGCTTCACACCCATATAAGAGCGTTGGTAAAACTATACTCTCATACATTCCCCTCTTTGCCTCCAAGGACAAAGTTCTTTGTCTCCACAGACTTCTAAGTGCACCACTCACCCTTTTCCCCTCATCAATTCTATGATTCACCTCATCTTTCATAGACCCATCCGCTGACACATCCACTCCCAAATATCTGAATACATTCACCTCCTCCATACTCTCTCCCTCCAATCTGATATCCAATCTTTCATCACCTAATCTTTTTGTTATCCTCATAACCTTACTCTTTCCTGTATTCACTTTCAATTTTCTTCTTTTGCACACCCTACCAAATTCATCCACCAATCTCTGCAACTTCTCTTCAGAATCTCCCAAGAGCACAGTGTCATCAGCAAAGAGCAGCTGTGACAACTCCCACTTTGTGTGTGATTCTTTATCTTTTAACTCCACGCCTCTTGCCAAGACCCTCGCATTTACTTCTCTTACAACCCCATCTATAAATATATTAAACAACCACGGTGACATCACACATCCTTGTCTAAGGCCTACTTTTACTGGGAAATAATTTCCCTCTTTCCTACATACTCTAACTTGAGCCTCACTATCCTCGTAAAAACTCTTCACTGCTTTCAGTAACCTACCTCCTACACCATACACCTGCAACATCTGCCACATTGCCCCCCTATCCACCCTGTCATATGCCATGTTCATATAAAATATTTCATAATATTTCAATAATTTTAATGTTTGCAACTGCTAAATAAGCTACCCTGGCTCCGAAGAAAGCTCCTAGTGCCACGCCTTTGGTAAAGGTGAGAAATATGGTTGAATTCAAGAAAAATATCATTGAACAATATGAAAGTGGCATACGTGTGGCAGAACTGGCCAGAATGTATAAGAAACCCCATACAACCATAGCTTCCATTGTGGCCAAGAAAAGGGAAATCAAGGAAGCTGTTGTTGCAAAGGGGGTAAATATGCTGATAAAAATGAGATCGCCAGTACTTGAAGATGTTGAGAAGTTAACCCGTAAACGGTCCAAACGTATATATACGTTTTTTCAACATTTGAAAGTATGTAAAAAAAGTAGATCTTTTTTTTTTTTTACATTTGAAAATGTGTAAAAAACTTTGATCTACTTTTTTTTTTTGTTACATTTGAAAATATGTAAAAGAACGTAGATCTACTTTTGTAGCACTACACATGTGAACGTAGATCTGCTTGGACCGTTTACGGGTTAATGTTGGTGTGGCTCAATGAGAAACAATTAGCAAGAGATAGTCTTATGCAGTTGCTTATCTGTGAAAAGGCTAGGCAGTTCCATGACGATCTCGTAGAGAAATTGCCTGCAACGAGTACTGATATTTGTGAATTTAAGGCCAGCAAAGGCTGGTTTGAGAGATTTAAGAACTGTAGTGGCATACAGTGTGATAAGGCATGGTGAGGATGCCAGTTCTTACAAAAATGCAGCTACAAAATTCGTAAGTGAATTCAAGTAGTACATACAAACTAAACAATTTAAACCCCAACAAGTGTTCAATCATGATGAAACAGGCCTCTTTTGGAAGAAAATGCCAAAGAGGACCTACATTACTCAGGAGGAAAAGGCACTGCCAGGACACAAGCCTATGAAAGACAGACTAACTCTCATGTTTTGTAGTAATGCTAGTGGGGATTGCAAAGTGAAGCCGTTACTAGTGTGTTCAAGAGAAACACTGTCATGAAGAGTAAATTGTGTGTTTTGGAAAGCTAATAATAAGGCATGGGTCACGAGGGAAATTTTCCTCAAGTGGTTCCATGAAGTGTTTGGCCCCAGTGTGAAGAAGTACCTCCTGGAAAATAAATTGGAACTCAAGTGCCTCCTGCTAATGGACACTGCACCTGCTCATCCTCCAAACTTGGATGACCTAATTCTGGAGGAGTCTGGGTTCATCACAGTGAAGTTCTTGCCCCCTAATACCACTCCTTTCCTCCAGCCCATGCACCAGCAGATCATTCCAAACTTTAAAAAACTCTACACCAAAGCAATGTTTCAAAGGTGTTTTAATGTGACCACAGACACTCACTTGACCCTAAAAGAGTTTTGGAAAGAACACTTCAGTATCCTCCATTGCATAAGCCTTATAGGTAAGGCTTGGGAGGGAGTGACTACCAGGACTTTGAACTCTGCTTGGAGAAAAGTGTGGCCAGATTGTGTCAACAAGAGGGATTTTGAAGGGTTTAGGGCTGACCTTGAGGAGCCTATGGTAGTTGTGGAATCTATTGTGGCATTGGGGAATTCCATAGGGGTGGATGTGAGTTTGGAGGATGTGGAAGAGTTGGTGGAGGACCACAACGCAGAGCTAACCACTGACGAGCTGCAAGAGCTTCAGCTGGAACAGCAGCAGACCGCAGCTCAGAATATTGCTTTAGAAGAGGAGGAAGAGAGATGGAAGAAGGTGCCTTCTTCAGAAATTAAGGAGATTTTTGAAATGTGGAGTAGGATGGAAAGATTTATGGAGAAACATCACCCTGACAAAGCTGTTGCAAGCCATGTCAGCAACATGTACAGTGACAAAGTCTTGGCCCATTTTAGGGAAGTTTTAAAGAGATGCCAGAAACAGAGCTCTCTGAACAAGTATTTAGTGCCACAGGTATGCAGTAACTCTCAAGCTGGTCCTAGGGACATTTATTTATTTATTTATTTATTTATTTAGTAATTTAAGCATACATACAGAGGTACAAAAAATACAGGTAAGAGCAGCATGCCAAAGCCACTTATATGCATAGCATTACGGGCTGGCTTAAAATTAACTTAAGATTAACTAAGCAATGATGAAATCAGTGATAAAACATTATTGTAAACAGATAACTATAAAGTACAAATGAGTATTACAATGACAGGTCATATGGTTGCATGCATTGCTGTACATTCAGTCGAATGGAGTATTCTGTTAGGTAGTATATTTAAAAAAATAACAAAGTTAGATTGGGTCCTAGGTTTAACATTTGTGTGATATAATTGTGAGTAACATATAGGATATACAATTTATAAGGTTCAGTTATTCAGTATTTATTTGGTTTTGAGTGAGTAAGTGATCTTTGAGAAGAGACTTGAATTTATAAACAGGTAGTGTTTCTTTTATATTTACAGGTAATGAATTCCAGATTTTAGGGCCTTTTATGTGCATTGAGTTTTTGCATAGCGTGAGATGGACACGAGGAACATCAAAGAGTGATCTGTGCCTTCTGTTATGGTCATGTGTTCTGTTGAGGTTGGCAAGGAGATGTTTGAGGGGAGGGTTAATATCAGAGTTAAGTGTTCTATGTATGTAATAGGTGCAGTAATAAGTATGGATGTTTGTATGGTGAGTAGGTTGAGTGTTTTGAATATTGGTGGAGTGTGCTGCCTGTAGTGAGAATTTGTTATCATTCTAACTGCAGCCTTTTGTTGGGCAATTAGTGGTCTGAGATGGTTAATTGTTGTTGAGCCCCATGCACAAATTCCATAGGTGAGATAGGGGTAAATAAGAGAGTGATAAAGGGCCAGGAGAGCTGACTGTGGAACATAGTACCGTATCTTCGATAGTATGCCTACAGTCTTGGAAATTTTCTTAGAAATTTGTTGTATATGTGTATGAAATTTGAGTCTATTATCAAGGTGGATTCCTAAGAATTTTCCCTCTGTTAGCTTTGTGATAGGTGATCCGTTTATCATTATGTTAAGAGGGACATCTGTAGCTCTGTTACCAAACTGAATGAACTAGGTTTTGTCAATGTTTAGTGTAAGTTTGTTAGTCCTCATCCAGGTAGATATTTTCTGTAATTCGGTGTTTACAGTATTGGCTAGCGTGACTGGGCTCGGGTGAGAGAAGACATATGTAGTGTCATCTGCAAAAAGTGTGGGTTTGAGTAATTGCGAAGCATTTGGTAGGTCATTTATGTATAGGAGAAAGAGAAGAGGGCCAAGGACACTTCCCTGTGGGACACCAACTGTAATTGGTTGAGCGGAAGAGTTTGCCCCATTTGCGTACACATATTGGCTTCTGTTGCTGAGGTATGACTTGAGGTAGTTGAGGGAGTGCCCTCTAATACCATAGTGTGACAATTTTACGTGGAGCAAGTCATGGTCAACTGTATCAAAAGCTTTACGTAAGTCAATGAAGATCCCCAGTGGGACTTCTTTTTTCTCTATTGCAGTGTATATATGTTCTAGCATGTGTATAATAGCATCATTAGTATTTTTATTAGGCCTGAATCCAAATTGGCAGGGGTTGAGAATGTTTTGGGAGATGAGGTAGGAGTAGATTCGTTTATGAATTAATTTTTCGAAGATTTTTGAGAGAGGGTGTAAATTGGATATTGGCCTATAGTTATTCAACTCTGTTTGGTCTCCTCCTTTATGGATCGGGGTGACCCTTGCTATTTTGAGAGCTGTAGGGAAGGTGGAGGATTCAATGGATTTGTTAAAGAGTGTTGCAATGATTGGTGATAGTACTTGTGACACTTTTTTGTATATAAAGGGTGGTAAGGTATAAACAGCTATTGGAGGATAGATGGGCTAATGAGAGCATAGGCAATGGGGTCGAAGAGGTATGGGGTAGGTTTAAAAATGTAGTGTTAGAGTGTTCAGCAGAAGTTTGTGGTTACAGGAAAGTGGGTGCGGGAGGGAAGAGGAGCGATTGGTGGAATGATGATGTAAAGAGAGTAGTAAGGGAGAAAAAGTTAGCATATGAGAAGTTTTTACAAAGTAGAAGTGATGCAAGGAGGGAAGAGTATATGGAGAAAAAGAGAGAGGTTAAGAGAGTGGTGAAGCAATGTAAAAAGAGAGCAAATGAGAGAGTGGGTGAGATGTTATCAACAAATTTTGTTGAAAAAAAGAAAAAGTTTTGGAGTGAGATTAACAAGTTAAGAAAGCCTAGAGAACAAATGGATTTGTCAGTTAAAAATAGGAGAGGAGAGTTATTAAATGGAGAGTTAGAGGTATTGGGAAGATGGAGGGAATATTTTGAGGAATTGTTAAATGTTGATGAAGATAGGGAAGCTGTGATTTCGTGTATAGGGCAAGGAGGAATAACATCTTGTAGGAGTGAGGAAGAGCCAGTTGTGAGTGTGGGGGAAGTTCGTGAGGCAGTAGGTAAAATGAAAGGGGGTAAGGCAGCCGGGATTGATGGGATAAAGATAGAAATGTTAAAAGCAGGTGGGGATATAGTTTTGGAGTGGTTGGTGCAATTATTTAATAAATGTACGGAAGAGGGTAAGGTACCTAGGGATTGGCAGAGAGCATGCATAGTTCCTTTGTATAAAGGCAAAGGGGATAAAAGAGAGTGCAAAAATTATGGGGGGATAAGTCTGCTGAGTATACCTGGTAAAGTGTATGGTAGAGTTATTATTGAAAGAATTAAGAGTAAGACGGAGAATAGGATAGCAGATGAACAAGGAGGCTTTAGGAAAGGTAGGGGGTGTGTGGACCAGGTGTTTACAGTGAAACATATAAGTGAACAGTATTTAGATAAGGCTAGAGGTCTTTGTGGCATTTATGGATTTGGAAAAGGCGTATGACAGGGTGGATAGGGGGGCAATGTGGCAGATGTTGCAAGTGTATGGTGTAGGAGGTAGGTTACTGAAAGCAGTGAAGAGTTTTTACGAGGATAGTGAGGCTCAAGTCAGAGTATGTAGGAAAGAGGGAAATTATTTCCCAGTAAAAGTAGGCCTTAGACAAGGATGTGTGATGTCACCGTGGTTGTTTAATATATTTATAGATGCGGTTGTAAGAGAAGTAAATGCGAGGGTCTTGACAAGAGGCGTGGAGTTAAAAGATAAAGAATCACACACAAAGTGGGAGTTGTCACAGCTGCTCTTTGCTGATGACACTGTGCTCTTGGGAGATTCTGAAGAGAAGTTGCAGAGATTGGTGGATGAATTTGGTAGGGTGTGCAAAAGAAGAAAATTAAAGGTGAATACAGGAAAGAGTAAGGTTATGAGGATAACAAAAAGATTAGGTGATGAAAGATTGAATATCAGATTGGAGGGAGAGAGTATGGAGGAGGTGAATGTATTCAGATATTTGGGAGTGGACGTGTCAGCGGATGGGTCTATGAAAGATGAGGTGAATCATAGAATTGATGAGGGAAAAAGAGTGAGTGGTGCACTTAGGAGTCTGTGGAGACAAAGAACTTTGTCCTTGGAGGCAAAGAGGGGAATGTATGAGAGTATATTTTTACCAACGCTCTTATATGGGTGTGAAGCATGGGTGATGAATGTTGCAGCGAGGAGAAGGCTGGAGGCAGTGGAGATGTCATGTCTGAGGGCAATGTGTGGTGTGAATATAATGCAGAGAATTCGTAGTTTGGAAGTTAGGAGGAGGTGCGGGATTACCAAAACTGTTGTCCAGAGGGCTGAGGAAGGGTTGTTGAGGTGGTTCGGACATGTAGAGAGAATGGAGCGAAACAGAATGACTTCAAGAGTGTATCAGTCTGTAGTGGAAGGAAGGCGGGGTAGGGGTCGGCCTAGGAAAGGTTGGAGAGAGGGGGTAAAGGAGGTTTTGTGTGCGAGGGGCTTGGACTTCCAGCAGGTATGCATGAGCGTGTTTGATAGGAGTGAATGGAGACAAATGGTTTTTAATACTTGACGTGCTGTTGGAGTGTGAGCAAAGTAACATTTATGAAGGGGTTCAGGGAAACCGGCAGGCCGGACTTGAGTCCTGGAGATGGGAAGTACAGTGCCTGCACTCTGAAGGAGGGGTGTTAATGTTGCAGTTTAAAAACTGTAGTGTAAAGCACCCTTCTGGCAAGACAGTGATGGAGTGAATGATGGTGAAAGTTTTTCTTTTTCGGGCCACCCTGCCTTGGTGGGAATCGGCCAGTGTGATAAAAAAAAAAAAAAAAAAAAAAAAGGTATTTAAATCTCCTGCCTTGTTTTTTAGTGTGTTGATAATAAGGGAGACTTCGTATGGGTTAGTCGGAGTTAGGAACAGTGTGTTCGGGTAGTTGCCAGTGAGGTAGTCATTTGGTGGGGTATCTGAGCTTGGGATTTTATTGGCAAGGTTTTGTCCTATAGTGGAGAAGAAATCATTGAGTCTGTTTGCTGTTTCTGTTGGTGGGAGTTGGGGTTCATCTGATTTTGCTAATTTTATTTCGCTATTTCATGATATCTTTTTTGTTCCCAGAATTTCTGATAGGGTCTTCCAGGTCTTTTTTATATCACCTCGTAAGTTGGATAATCTGTTCTCACAATACAGTTTTTTTGCCCTTCTTATCAGGCTGGTTAGGATTGACGAGTAACGTTTTGTTTGGTCTCTGGTTATGTGACCCATTCTGTACTGTTTTTCATATCGGTGTTTTGTATTTATGGATTTGAGAATGCTGGGTGTTAGCCAGGGACTGTTCAGTCTCTTAGCTGTCATCTGTTTAGTTTTTTTAGGGCAGTGCTTGTTATAGAGGTATTGGGTCTTTTTTAGAAAATTATTAAAACATTCATCAATATCTGTATAGATTTCTAGCTCAGTGTGCCAGTCAATGTTTGTTACTGCTGTTGTGAAGTTATTAATGGCTGCCTCATTGTGAAGTCTGAAGGTGACTTTAGTAGTGTCTTGGGGTATTTTACCAAGAGTTGTTATGAGGAAAGTAGGGTAGTGGTCTGTGGTATTATCTGTAATTATGCCTGATTTTAAAGGGGATATGGTGTTGGTCCAGATGTGGTCAAGGGAAGTAACACCAGAAAAGGACTTGGTACTTGAAGTCTTTATGGAAGGGGATTCCCCTTCCAAACAGTAAATAATCCAATCTCTCCCCTCCTCCAGTCTTCCATACAATAAGACAAGTCACCAATAAAAGTAAGTGTTATGCTGTTAATGTTTCATTCATCATGTCTCATTGTTTTGTGCATGTACATCTATATTTCATGTAAAAAAAATTTTTGTTTTAATACTTCTGGGTGTCTGGAACGGATTAACTGTATTTACATTACATGCTTCCGGCAAGATAGTGATCAAGTTATTGATGATGAAAGTGTTTTCTTCTTTTGGCTCACCCTACAAGTTCAGTACATTTCTTTTTTTTTTTTTTTATGTATACTGGTAGAGAATTTCAATCCTAGGTTGAGTACTTCTTGCTCACTGGTGAACAGGGTGTGAGAGATGATTATGATTTCATTCTGCTGATGTTGTTCTATAGGCTGTTGTCATAGAGGAACTGTAGTTTTCTGGAACATATGATTCCACTTGGCTGAACACCATTACCAAAGGTGACATCACTCACCTATTTCTACACATCAAGTCTCTCCTTTATATGCACCCTTTTTATCCATCTCTGAAAACTGGTTTTGTGTTTGGTGGACTAAACAAAAAAAAATGCTATAAACAGCAAATTAAAAAAGCTTATTTTTGGTATTGATAGCTGTTGTGTTTAGATGCTGGATATCACCTGAGTGTTACAGGTGTAATGAGCTGATACTGCCTAGAAGTTTAGAGAGGCATTTAGCCAGAAGTCCAGCTAACCTGTGAGAAGCATTGCTGATGCCTGAAGTAATAAGACATAATGGTATACATCTGTATTTAGTTTGTGAGAGTTGGGCAACCGACAAGTGTATGTCAACCCGGGATGGGAGGGCAGAAGCCTCCTTCCTTGTGATGTTCTGTAGAGTGTGTTGACCTCTGGTGAGGAAGGATTCTGTGTCTTTTTAAAGGTTCTGTGTTGTGGTAGTTTCACAGGTATCAGGATACCCATGTAAATCCTGCACCTCCTTCTAATAGCTACTGTTCTTAAGTTTAACTACTCCTTTTCCATTTTCAGCTGTGAGTTAATCTTTGTTTGTATTTTTGACAAGGTTACTAAGTTATCTGTGTAATGTTTTAATAGTGTAGGGATAGTGGTTTCTTGCATAGCAACTATTAGGATTCCCCAAAAGCATCCTTAGAGGAAATTCACTTCAGTGTGTGTCTGATTCTGTAACAGAAAAAATCTCCCCGTGATGCTGCTGACATTTTCCTGTAAGTTTATATCTAACAGACTATATGAATGGAACAAGGAAGAGTTACCATAAAAGTAAAACATGGGATTTATAAAGTGCCTGGACTTGCAGTTCATTTAATGCACAGGTCAATAAAATTTAAAAGGTGAAGCTCACATGTCTTTCTAAACCAAAATTTAAAAATCACATACCATATATGCTTGAGTGTTTTCAAATTATCATTCAAGCAGTGCAACCAACCTGATAGTGGCACCTGTCGACATTCCTTTGGGGCAAGAAGTCCCACTGAGGATGGGCATACTACACTTCTTGCTCTCTCCTGATTCTGATTTAACAGTTCTTGAAATGTTATTTATGTCTAGTGGCTGAGGGGGAGTTTCAAACTCATCAAGTAGATCTTTCAAGTCGTCTGACTTCACACTTTCACTGTGGAAAAAAAGTATGAAAACAAATGGTGGCTTGTATGAAAATTATTATTTTATAAGACACCAACACCTTCCCACAATCTTTAATCAATGTGATGCTCAGCGGCAGCTTTCTTTATACCAGTACGTATATTTTTGGTGAGTTTCACGAAGGAACAAAGTGAACTATAGCTGCAAAGGCTCTTACCAAACCCAATTCCATCAATCCCATGAGGGAGAAGATTCATTATTCAGAAGTTTTTAGCTACCAAGATTAAGTAAATAAATCAGTAATCAAGCCCACTGCATATTTTCTTTCCTAGCTAAAGTTCAGCCAGATAAATAAATGTCATCCATGCACACATCATTCTTGAGTTTATAAATTTTGCCACATAGTTATGAAAGATTTAGTAGTAGTTAAAACTTCGTCATACTGGATGTAAAAATAAACCCTAGGAGTTTAGGTTAGCAGAAATCTAAAGACAACAATGCACAAGGATTTGCAATGAAGCTGAAAGACTTCTTGACTTTCTATAATCCTGTTTTTTAACATAAGTATAATTATCAGAGTACAGTAGAGCACCACTTGCAGGGCAGGTTACATTCCAGGCTACCAGTGGAAAGCGGACATCACCAGAAAGCAGTACGCCATTTTTTAATTAATAAATGCATATAAATGCCAGATAACAAGTTTACACTAACATATATTAAGTTAGCAACAGAACACAGCATTAAAAACAATAAAAAGTAAAATACACACACAGTACACTCATTATTTACCTTAAAATATTTTTAGTCTTAATGTAAGGTGAGAGGTGAGTAGTATTTATTGTAAGAAGTCAGGTGTGGTAGGTATGGCAGGCCTCCTGGCCAACCCACCCACATGTAATATACTACAACATTTAAAGCATCCCAGAACGATAAAATGCATATACAGTACACTCATTACTTACCTTAAAATATTTGTAGTCTTAATGTAGGGTGAGAGGTGAGTAAATGAGGTAAAATAAATAAACAAGAGAGAGAGGGTGTATTTATCATGTTTATGTGTTACATAGCATGTTTATTATATAATTTTGAAAAAAAAAATCATAGCTGGATTAATGAAAATGTTTATAATGTAACATAGGTCAGCCATCACTAATCTGGCGTCACTGGGACCTGTAGCGTGCCGGGTTAGTGAGCTTGCCGGATTACAGAGTGGTTAAGTTAGAATACACATAATACT
>NC_091294.1:54812067-54942067 GCF_038502225.1 Cherax quadricarinatus | reverse complement strand
CAGTAGATTCACTGACACAAGAGGAGATATAAAAAAGGCCTGGAAAATACTCTCTCAGATTCTAGGGACCCACAAACTGAAAAAAAAAACAAGAATATTGCTCTAACTAAACCTAATGAAACACCACTGCATCCCACTGACACAGCTAACAAGATAAACGACTTCTTCTCAACCATAGGTTCTAATCTCGCCAATAAAATCCCACGTACCAATGCCCATGCCGGGGACTACCTAGATGGGAATTTCCCAAATTCCTTCTATCTTGCTCCAACTGAGCCCATGGAAGTCACCGAGATTATAAAGTCACTTAAAAATAACTCGGGGAATCTGTCTCATGTCCCACTATTATTGTACAAGAGAGCGGCCCATGTCCTCTCGCATGCTATCTCATTACTTTTTAACAAGTCACTAGAAACTAGCACCTTCCCGAAACTACTCAAGATGGCAAGGGTTACACCAATACATAAAGGTGGTGACCCTACAGATTTAAACAACTATAGGCCAATATCAAACTTACCATTGCTATCCAAAATCTTTGAGAAACTCGTGCACAGGAGACTATATTCATTTATAACGGCACAAAACATACTCAACCCCTGCCAATTTGGATTCAGGAAAAATAAAAGCACTAACGATGCAATCATAAAAATGCTAGATCTGCTTTACACAGCATTGGAAAATAAGGAATATCCACTAGGAATTTTTATTGACCTAAGAAAAGCTTTTGACACAGTAGACCACGGCATCCTACTCCACAAACTTGACCATTATGGTATAAGAGGCCATGCGCTTGCATATTTCAAATCTTACCTTACTAATAGGTATCAGTATGTCACCATTGAAGACACAGCATCAACAACACAGCCACTTGATACTGGAGTTCCGCAGGGAAGTGTCCTTGGTCCCCTGCTCTTCCTCATATACATCAATGATCTTCCAAACGTATCTCAACACCTGAACCCCATTCTCTTTGCTGACGACACGACTTACGTCATCTCTCACCCTAATCTTGCCACCCTCAACACCATTGTTAATGAGGAGCTGATCAAAATATCGACTTGGATGACAGCCAATAAACTTACGCTTAACACTGACAAAACCTACTACATTATGTTTGGTAGCAGAGCAGGAGATGCGCAAATTAACATTAAGATCGACAACACTCTAATTGCCAGGCATAATGAGGGCAAATTCCTAGGCCTATACCTCGACAACAACCTGAACTTCAGCACCCATATCCAACACATAACCAAAAAAGTATCCAAAACGGTTGGGATCCTCTCCAAGATACGATACTACGTGCCGCAAACTGCCCTTCTCACATTATACCATTCACTTACATACCCATACCTCACCTATGCTATCTGTGCTTGGGGTTCAACTGCCGCAACACACCTAAAGCCAATAATAACCCAACAAAAAGCCGCAGTAAGAATAATCACTAAATCCCATCCCTGGCAACACACCCCCCCACTCTTCATAGATCTAAACTTACTCCCTGTTCAGTACATCCACACTTACTACTGTGCAATCTACATCTACAGGACCTTAAATTCCAATATTATTAATACCTTGACCTAAATTGCTTTCTTGATAGTTGTGACAGAACCCACAGGCACAACACCAGACACAAACATCTCTATGACATTCCCCGTGTCCGACTAAACCTTTACAAAAATTCAATGTATGTCAAAGGCCCTAAAATCTGGAACACCCTACCTGAAAATTCTAAAACTGCAGACACATTCATCACCTTCAAAACTACCATCAGAAAACATCTTATCTCCCTGATACACCCTGTCAACTAATTACACGAATACCACCTGGTGGTTCACACTTACACTCACTCACCCATTTGACCATAAACAGAAATATCAATCTCAATCTTAAAATAATGAATCTTAACTAGTCATAAGTTGGCCTGTGATACTCCAATACTGAAACTATGTATAGTGCCAAAACAAAAGCATTCACATTGCTAAACTCACAAACTAGTATTTAGTCACTTAGCCATAATACCAACTAACCTCATAATTTTGTAATATTTTAAACTTAAGATTTGATTTAAGTCTGCCCGAAATGCCTAGCCATGCTAGGTGTTCTAGTGGTACACTCTGTAATTATTATTTCACTACATGTAAACCACACAATAACCAAATTCTGTAAACTCAGCATTGTAATCCTTATAGAGAATAAACTTTAAATTTGAATTTGAATTTGAATTTAAGTGCAATTTCAGTACCTAATACTAGTGTCAGAACAAAGATTGGTTATGAAATGACAAGAACTACTATAAATTGTAATTATCAGAACATAAAAATTATATAAAATATGAAAAATAGAAAAAAAGGTATATCGGGAACACTTCTGCAAGCGGCAGGACTCAATGTTACCATCACATGAGCATCCAGTGCCAACTTCTCGGCCTCATATCTCTGAGTACTGACCCTAATTTTTTTTATTCTAAAACACTTGAAAAAAAATGTGCTCATTTTTTTCTATAAATTTTTTTTTTTTTTTTTCCAAAATATTTGAGGCGCTGCGCAGGTGAATGTATATACAGTAAGGCCCCGCTTTACAGCGTTTCGCCTTATGGCATTCCGCTAATATGGCGATGTCAAATTATGACCAAAATTTGCTATACGGCAAGCGGTCTTTCAAATACGGCGCCCCCCACCCGGTTTGTTTACATTTTCTGTGACCTCATCAATTATGTCAGGAAACTTTCCAAAATTTCAAGTGTTTTAAAGTTACTGCATATTTTATATGTACTCTGATAATTATACTTAAGTGTACCTGTACCTAGATATACTTACACACTGTGCTGGTGTGCAGGTACACATTAAAATCACTAAGTCTCTCTCTACTCATGACGCCAATACTACGTAATAATAGTCACTCTTTGGCACACTAAATGTCTTATTTTACATCAATATAGGCATTTTCATTAATCCATCTATGATATTTTCCTCAAAATTATATATGAAACCCATTACATAGCATATAAACATGATACATACACTCACAATAAAAATTGATGTTAATATGAGATTTGTTTACAAAGCAGCTGTGAAGGTAGTGTCAGAAGAAATACGTTTTCTCTAGTCAAACTGGAGGATACCTGTAGAAAAATATTCTTTTCGTATGCCTTTACTCTATATATAGCAATTCACGACCCTTGTGGGTTTAGTGCTTTTTATAATAAATAATAATAATAATAATAATAATAATAATAATAATAATAATAATAATAATAATAATATTATTATTAATATTATTATCTTCATTCACTCTAAAAATGGTGTGTTGCTGTTTGTTTATCCTGAACTAACTTGTACAACTTGTACACAATGTAAGAGTATTTGTATTGTGAGGTAATTATTATTATAATAAAAAAAATATTGAGGTAAATGTTTTACAAACTCTTACAAACGTACATGAATGAACTAAAAGTAGACACATATTAATACACATTTATTTCGCCTGACCAAGTGATCGTCCACTACCTGTTCAGTTCGTGTTCTTACATTGTCTCAACTCTGTATCTGGTTCTCTCTCTCGTTTACTCTTTCGTTAACTAGTTGGCTCTCATTGACGATGGCGTCTAAGGTTAGCTGTAATAAAAAGAGAAGTCATAAGCCTCTTGCTTTAAGTGCCAAGTTAGAGGATGATGGTGTGCCATTCTGATTTTATTCAATAAACACCCTGCCACTCACCTCTCACACATTAATATTAATATTTTAAGGTAAGTAATAAGTGTACTCTGTGTGTATCTTACCTTTTGTTGTGTTTTTAATGCCTATTTCTATTGCTAACTTAATATAAGTTAGAGTAAACTTGTTGTCTGGCATTCATTGCATATTTCATGTGTGCTCTGATAATAATACTTGTGGACCTGTGTGGTAGCCGGGGGGAGGGACAACATTACGTTTTCTCTGCTCAGCCATCAGAGAAAACGTGTATGAATCTGTATTTGGCCCAGCCACTCCCTCACTCCGCTTTTGTTTACAATTTTCGGCATGAATTATTCATTACTTCTACCTTCGTTTATGATGGCATCTATAGGTAGTTGTTAGAAATTATTAAATTCAGTGAACAAGGCATGTCGATGTTAATAATATGGCTCTGGGCCACAGTGTAGGTAGCCAGTAGGTGTAGCCCAGGCTACACCTACCGGCTACCTACACTGACTTCCTACAAATAAATACTACTCACCTCTCTTCCTATATTAAGACTACACATTTTAAGGTAAATAATGAGTGTACTGTATGTGTATTTTACCTCTCTGGGATGTTTTAAATATCGTATATTAAGTATGAGACAGGGAGCCAGGGCTACCTACACCTGGGCTACCTGCACCTGACTTCCTACAAATAAGTACTACTCACCTCTCTCCCTACATTAAGATTACAAATACTTTAAGATAAGTAATGAATTTACTGTGAATGTATTATACTTTGTGTGTTTTTAATGCCTGGTTCTATTACTAACTTAATATAATTTAGTGTAAACTTGTTGTCTGGCATTTATATGCATTTATAAATGGAAAAAATGGCGTTCTGCCTTCCGGCGATCTCTGCTTTCCAGCGACAGCCTGGAACCTAACCCGCCGTATAAGTGGGGTCCTACTGTATACGTTTGGACCATTTAGGGGTTAAGAGAGAAGTAAAAAATGGGATTAGAAAGGCTAAAGGTGAGTATGAAATTAGAGTTGGTAACGAATCAAATACTAACCCAGAGGGGTTCTTTCAAGTGTATAGGACGAAGGTGAAGGAAAAAGTAGGACCTCTGAAAATTGAGAATGGACAGCTGATGGATAACGAACTATTTTTTGTCAGTTTTTAAACAGGAAGACTTGGTATAAACCTTGGTAATAAATACTGACTAGTTGGTTTAGAAAGACACGTAAGCAAACACTATATTTATTAGAAAATGTTTCAGTCTTGGGACCTTGATCACTTCTAACATACAGAGATAGAAAGACATGATATATATAGGCAGAGAGTGAGGTGTGAGTGACACATGGTGACTTGAAGAATGCCTTGTTGGGATGAGGACAGGTAGATGATGAAATCATGTGACTCCTGTGTTGTTGGGTTGGTGGTACTTAGCCTGCTTGAGTATCATGTATGCTAATGTTTTAGAAATTTTATGGTTTCCAGTGTTATGTTCTATTGTGTCGGTGATGGCGATTAGCGAAGCTTCTAGGCACCGTCGGTGTCTGAGGTCTGGTTCAGTGAGAACAAGTTGTGCCTCATCCCAGTTCATCAAATTCCCCATGAGTCTCTGTGGAGGACACAGGCATACCTTAAATCGTCTCTGTTACAGGCACTTCGATGCTCGTTCAGGAGACCGCAAGGTCTCTGCCTGTCTCGCCTACATATTTCTTGGGAAAGAATCCACAGGGGATTCTTTCCCCTGTGGAAGGTAGAGGTGTGGGGCTGCGTTTCGTAGCGAGGTCTTTGATAGAGGATGTGTTTATGGTGGAAACATTGATGTTACTCTTAGCAAGTGCCCAGCGAGTATTCATGGCAACATCACCACATGGGAGCACTGTGAACTGCTTAGAGGGCTGTTCCATGGGCGGTTTGTTGAGGATAGCTTGTGCCTTGAGTCTGCAATCTCGGATGAAGAAAGATGGAAACTGAAGATGTGTAAAGGCTTGTGTTATGTACAAACATTCTTCTTCAAAAAAACAAGGGCTGGAGATGTGAAGAACTCTCAAGAAGAAGCCAATGAGGACTCCTCTTTTAGTGTGGGTGTCTTGGTGTGAATAGAAGTGTAGTATATGATCATCCTTGTTGGTAGATTTTCTATACACTTTGAAGAGAAGTTTGTCACTGTCAGGAGATCTGCACAGGAGGACATCGAGGAAAGGAAGTTTGCCATCCTTTTCAAGTTCAAGTGTAAACTTTATTGATGGTTTGGCTGCATTGATCTTGTTGAGAAGGGCCTGGATATTGAGATATTCAGGGCCTGGATATTCAGACAGAAAACCAATATATCATCAACGTATCTCAGCCAGGTAACAGTGTTGGGAATGAGGGTGCTGAATTTCTCTGTTTCTAGGTTTTCCATGAAGAGGTTGGCAAGTACAGCACTTAGCAGGCTGCCCATTGCCATCCCAAAGCACTGTTTGTAGCAGTTGTCCTGATACTTGAAGAAGTTGAAATTAACACAAAGATCCACTAGACTGATGAAATCTAGAAGAGGTAAAGGGAGGTTGTGGTTTTCAATGAGTCTCTGTCTCAGAATGTTTATTGCAGCATCAGTAGGAACGTTGGTAAAGAGGGCTGTGGCATCGAAGGAAGCCATGCTTTTGTTTTTAACATTCAGGTTGTAAATTTGAGAGAGAAGGTCACCCGAGTGTTTGAGGTGGGCTTGACTTATGGTGCCCAGAAGTGCTGAAAGGTATTTGGCAAGGTGGCCGGCTAGTCTGTGTGGTGCACTCCCTGTGCCGGAAGTGATAGGACGTAGTGAGATGCCGGCTTATGTGTCTTAGGAAGGCCATACAGGTGTGCTGGTTTCAGTTGACCTGGTAAAAGTTTAAGTATACAGCGTATGCTGTCAATGGCCCTGAAACCCAACAGAAGAAGAAGAAGAAAGTTTAAGTAGTTTTTTGCCCTGTTCTGATTTTTGTAAGATGCTATGAGCCTTTTGAAGAAAAGTCTGGATACTTTGAAGTAACACTGATTCTGATACAGGCTGGTATGTGTTGGCATCACTGAGAAGATTTAAAACTTTATTGTTGTAGTCGACAGTGTCGAGTAACACCACATCACCTTCTTTGTCAGCAGTTGTAATGATAATATCATCGTTGTTAGCCAAGTCCCTGAGTGCTTGGATGTATCTTCTGGGAATGACTGGTCTTGAAGGCACAGTAGCTGCAGCAGTGATAATTCCTTGAACAAAGCCTTTTTGAAACTCAGTCTCTCCAAAAGGTTGGTTCTTGGTTACCATATCCACCAGATGTTTTTTGTTGATGCCGGTAGTAAACTTGAGCCCTAGGCTGAGGGCTTCTGTCTCAGTGACGGTTAGTGTATAGGAAGATAAGTTATTTATGATTTCTGGTCGTCTCATTTCACTCCATTTGCTGTGGGAGCACAGGTCTTGTAGTTTTCGTGATAAACATACTCCTAAATGTGTACTTTGTGATGAATCACATTAGGCACAGTATTGCACTCAATACACAACAATGGAGGCACGGAAACAATGTGCTCATCAGCTGAAAAGGTGCACTAAGTGTGTAGGTGAACACAAGGGAGGTAAATGCTCACTTATGCTGAACAACAGACAACTTCTACAGAAACAGGAAGTCAACAAGCAACAGCATTAAATGTGAGAGAAAAGTCTAAATTGACTGCTCTTCCAGTAGCTCAAGTTGAGTTATCTAATAAATTTCACAAAACCAATGTGCTAACACTATTTGATCAAGGCTCACAAAGGTCCTTCATAAGAAGAACAGCGTTGCAGAAACTGAACAAACAACCCCATGCCAAAATACTGTTAGATATAACTGAGTTTTTCCAAAGTTCTGGTAAACAGACATATGACCTAACCAGATTCACTGTTGGTCTAGGAAACAGGAAAACAGCAGTAGAAGTTGTGGTAGTAGATGATTTGCCTAAGTCTGTGCAGATCCAGGGATTAAAGGAAACAGTTGTAGTGCTGAAAGCAGCCAAGGTCAAGTTAGCCTGTCCTGACATACAGATGGACACAATTAGTCCAGTTAATTTAACCCTTTGAGGGTCGGTCATGTACAAGTACGTCACTGCAGCCAGGGTCGGTCACGTACTTGTACGCCTAAATTCTAGCGCCTTCAAATCTAGTGGAAGAAAGCTAGCAGGCCTACATATGAAAGAATGGGTCTGTGTGGTCCGTGTGCACAGTATAAAAAAAATTCTGAAGCACGTTGCGTATGAGAAAAAAAACAACTGTTTTTGGTTTAAAACAGCGACTTTCTAGTGCATTTTCGTATGGTATTTATGGATGTATTCTCGTTTCCTTGGTCTCATTTGATAGAATGGAAGATATATTACAGAATTAGAGATGATTTTGATTGGTTTCACGATGACAAGTACCTTTAAACTGAGCTCAAAGTAGTGGAAATGATAGATTTTTGCCGATGTTCAAGAGTAAACAAATCAAGCCACACATCTAATACACGTCAACTGGTGAGTCTTGCATTCTTTTACAAGTGCGCTGATATAATTTAAACCATTTTACAATGATGTAGTAGTATACATGACAGAGAACCTTCTATTTTCTGTGAGAATAAAAATTCAAAATGGAGAGCAAAAGTAATGTACAAGGGGCCTAGAGACATGACTAATGAACAGATAAAATGTTATTTTAGTGCCATGAATGTCTGTCTTGTTTATTCTGGACACTATTTCGAAATTGGCATTTTTTTAAATTTGTGTGAAATTGCCCAAATTGCCAATTTCTGACCACTTTATTGGGTAGTTGAAATTGGTAAATGGGCAAATTCTTATCCTCAGTCGATAGAACAAATGGAGTTCTAGGGAAATAGCTATGATTTTAGTCAACTGCAACATTGGAATTGGCCAAAAATAGGACTCAAAGTGGGCGAAATCGCCCACTTTGAGACCGCTAACTTCATGAGAGCACAATTCCTTAAGTTTTTCATCAAGTTTCATACTTTTGGTGTCATTATGATTGGAAAAAGATTATCATTTCATAAGGAAAGATGATTAATTTTTTTCAAAAATTTTTCGACCCTGAGAACAAGTTTGGGAGAGGGCCTCTCGACCCTCAAAGGGTTAATCACTGGAAGTGATTATTATCACTGTTTTGTGCAAAATATAGTAAGTAAACATGATGTTTACTTGCTGAAAACAGCAGGAGTCCACATGATATGTGGTCCAATTCCCTCTCAAAGTGAAACAGAAGCTGATATTGATTCAGTGGAAAATGTACTGATTGCAAGGATAACCAATGATCATGTACCACAGCAAAAATTATCATTACTGAAAGAAATGAATGAACCAGTTGTTAAGTTGTGGGATTTAGATGCGATAGGCACTGATGTAAATATACCAAGCCCACAAAAGTCTGAGACTTATAACCAATATTTGGACACTGTCAAATATGAAGATGGACAGTATTGGGTTAGGTTACCATGGAAATTAAATCCACCACATCTGCCTAGTGATTATTGCATGGCTTTTAGACAAATGAAAGCAAAAATACATGAGCTCAGGAAAAATCCAGAGCTGCTGACTATGATAATGTCATACAAGAACAATTAGATAATAAATTCATTGAGGAAGTAGTCAAAGATAAGTTGAAGACTGAAGTTCATTATCTCCCGCACCACGGAGTCGGGAAAGATTCTGAAACCACTCCACTACGTGTTGTATACAACTGCAGCACA
This sequence comes from Cherax quadricarinatus, assembly GCF_038502225.1. NCBI lineage: Eukaryota > Metazoa > Arthropoda > Malacostraca > Decapoda > Parastacidae > Cherax > Cherax quadricarinatus. The sequence continues at coordinate 54,932,670 of NC_091294.1, read as the reverse complement.
CATTCAAATAAAGATGCAGCAAGTCTTAATGACGGTCTGATGACCGGACCCTCACTAACTGAAAAGCCTGGAGACGTGTTTATGAAATTTCGCACAAATCCATATGCCTACCTGATATTTCCCAAGCTTTCTTAAGAGTAGGACTACAAGAAAGAGACAGAGATTATACTCGATTCTTGTGGCCTGAAAATCCACATGATCCTCAAAGTCCTGTGAAAATGCAGTTTCAAGTCAGTATTATTTGGTGCAACATCCTCTCCATTCTTGCTAGAAACTACTCTAAATACACATTTGAAGAAATCTAAAAGTCCCTTCAAAGAAATCTATGTGGACAATCTTCAAGGTACTGTGAATAAAGAGGAGGATTTGAAATCCTTTTACAGAGAAGCTAACAAGGAAATGAAAGATGCAAATATGCCTCTAAGGATGTGGAATACTAATTCAACACAATTAAGGGAACTTATTAACCCTTTGACTGTTGCGGCCGTATATATACGTTTTACGAGGTGCCGTGTTTGACGTATATATACTCATAAATTTTAGCGGCTTCAAATCAAGCAGGAGAAAGCTGGTAGGCCCACATGTGAGAGAATGGGTCTGTGTGGTCAGTGTGCACCATATAAAAAAAATCCTGGAGCACGCAGTGCATAATGAGAAAAAAAAAACTCCGACCGTTTTTTTTAATTAAAATGCCGACTTTGTGGTCTATTTTCGTATAGTATTTATGGTTGTATTCTCGTTTTCTTGGTCTCATTTGATAGAATGGAAAACATATTACAGAAATAGTGGTGTTTTTGATTGATTTTACTATAAAAAGAACCTAGGAATGGAGCTCAAAGTAGGGGAAATGTTTGATTTTTGCCAATGTTCAAAAGTAAACAAATGATGCCATTTTCCAATAAATGTCCAACTAGCCATTCTAATATGCAGTCATGAATGGGTTGATGTTATTTATACAGTTATTACAGCATTGCAGTAGTCTGCATAATAGTAAGTCTAATATTTTTTGTTTGAATAAAAATTCAAAATAGAAAGCAAGAGTAATATCAGAGGGGCCTGGAGACATGACTGATGAGCAAAGAAAATGTTATTTTAGAGCCTGGAATGTCTGCATTGTTCATTCTGGACCTTATTTTGAAATTGTCATATTTTTTAGTTTTCGTGAAATTGGCCAAATTGCAAATTTCTGACCACATTATTAGGTAGTTGAAATCAGTAAATGGGCAGTTTCTTGTACTCAATCGATAGAAAAAATGAAGTTCTAAAGAAATAGCTATGAGTTTGGGCGACTGGAACAATGGAATTAGCCGAAAATAGGGCTCAAAGTGGGCGAAATCGCCGATTTGTAAACAGCGCCGAGGTCGTTAACTTCGCGAGAGCATAATTCCGTCAGTTTTCCATCAAATTTCGTTTTTTTGGTGTCATTACAATCGGGAAAAGATTCTCTATCATTTCATAAGAAAAAATAATTTTTTTTTTTTTTTTAAATTTTGCGACACCAGGAGACACCTCAGGATTGGGGGTTGCGACAGTCAAAGGGTTAAATTTTGCGACACCAGGAGACACCTCAGGATTGGGGGTTGCGACAGTCAAAGGGTTAAAGAAGATTCCCCTGAAGCTGAAATTCCTGATTGCAACAACATACTTGAACTAAATTGGAACAGACAGGAAGACAATTTGAGTCTCAAAAGGATAAATAATAAATCATGCAGTACATGCACCAAACATAAGTTTACTGTCAGAGGTATCACAATGTTTTGATCCTCTAGGACTCGTCTCACCAATTACCATGAAGAGTAAAATGCTTGTGCTAGATGCATAGAAGCTCCAAATTGGTTGGTATGACAACTTGCCTCTAAATATGAGTCAAGCATGGGATGAAATATTCAGGGAGTTTAAACAACTTCATCAAATGAAATTTCCCAGACAAATAGGTCAAGAGGAAAACAAAGTACACATTTCATGTGTTCTGTGATGCGTCAGTAAGAGGTTATGGTGCTGTAGCTTACATGAGTAATGCTGAAGGAAGTACAGTACACTAATTACAGTGGACCCCGGATAACGTAATTAATCCATTCCAGAGAGAGAGAGTCTTATACCGAATCTCAGTTAATCCCAATTAATTTTCCTCATAAGAAATAATGGAAATCCAATTAATCCGTTCCAGATACCCAAAAGTATTAAACAAAGTAAATTTATTTTGAAACTGGCATTTTTTTCATTTGCGTAAAACTGGCCAAATTACCAATTTCTGACCACTTTATTGGGTAGTTAAAATTGGTCAATGAGCAGTTTCTTGTGCTCAATTGACAGAAAAAATGGAGTTCTAAAGAAACCGCTAAGAGTTTGCTTGACTGGAACACTGGAATTGGCCTAAAACAAGGCTCAAAGTCAGCAAAATCGCCGATGCGTATATACCGCCGAGATCGCTAACTTGGCAGGAGCATAATTCTGTAAATTTTCAATCAAATTTCGTACTTTTGGTGTCATTACAATTGGGAAAAGATTTTCTGACACCAAAAGTACGAAATTTGATCGAAAACTTAGAGAATTACGCTCCTGCAAAGTTTGTGATCTCAGCAGTTGTGGCATGAAAAGAGTACGTAACCTTTATTCGGCGCATGTACACACCCTTATTTACAGGCTATCTCCCCCAACCAGCGAACCAGGTGACTGAGGGTTGACGATGGGGCACTGTCATTCAACCAGTACCCAGGTTCCAGCCAATGAGAAGATGGTTTTGGCAATCGCAGAGGTTATGTGGGTACCACTCTCCTGTCTGCCCTTGTCATTCCCATTCTAGAGCTGGTTGAAGCATGGTCTGCTCTCTAGTGGCTTCTATTCTGCCTTGCTTACCGTGGAGTGCACTAATACCTATTGCTGTACATAGTGTATATAGTGTACATACTTCTGTTCTAAATTGGTGAAGGATAATATATACTTCTGTTCTAAATTGGTGAAGGATAATATAAGTCAAAAGTTTTCTGCCGTGTTTATTTTGCTCCCTTTACACCCAAGATAACAGGCCATTTGGACTCCTGGGCTGCAATATGGGTAGCCTGTCTGAGAGCTGGCGCTGGACTTAGAGAAAGGGTTGAGCCAAGGGTGAAGCTGGAAGCAGGAACATTGTGTAGCTTGCTATCTGGCTTTGCGTTTAGCTTTGCCAACGCTTTACAAACTTTGCGTGTCAGTTGCTTTGCTATGGTCAGCCTTGCTATTGTATGATCGTTCAACAGCTCGCTACTAGCTTGTTCAGGTGTGCTCGCTTCGCTACGGTCAATCTTGTGGAACAGAGTGTAGCTTGCTGTCTGGCATTGCATTAAGCTCTGTCAACGCTTTACAAATTTTGCATGTCAGTTGCTTTGCTATGGTCAGCCTTGCTATTGTGCGATTGTTCAACAGCTCGCTACTAGCCTGTTCGGTGTGAAGATTTTGCAGTCAGCTTTGCTATTGCGTATCCACCTTGTATGCGTATTCTGCAATCGTACTGTGCATAGCTAAGCATGTTCTGCATATAACATGTTACGTTGGGGTATTCTGCAATCGTACTGTGCATAGCAAATAACTTATACATTGGGGTATGCCACCTAGACGAGTCAGACGTCTGGTGTCAGCATATACTTTGTTTAACCTACCTAAATTGTCCCTACAGCATTGTTGGCAAATTGCTAGTTTCATTGGCATTGATTACGAACGCACTCTCACAGCTGCGCAACTGCGTTCACTGATCACTGACAAACTTCGAGAAGAAGAGATGGCACATCAGACTCCTCCCTCTACGGGAGCCAGGAACAAAACTCCTATGTTCTCGCAGGAGGAAGATGATATATCAACGGAGCAAAATCATCAGTCTAGTGCAGCAGGGTTGTCTCAAGGTGAATCAGCGGCGTTGGCACTTGAGCTGGCAAAATTCAATCTTGAGCAGACTAGGGAACAGAGAGCATTTGCAAAAGAAGAATTTGATAGGGAAAAAGAAAGGAGGCGCTTTTTGCATTCTGTAAATGACTTTAGTTTACAGAAAGCTGTACAACTTGTTCCCCGCTTCAATGAGGCTGAACCAGAACAATTTTTCAAAGCTTTCGAAAATCAGGCTTGAGCCTTGAGGTGACCGGAACAGCATTAGGCATTGTTGGTTCACACAGAATTGTTTGGTAAGGCACAGGAATTTACGTCAGTGTTAAAAAACACTGATTTTTCCGATTATAAAGTAGTGAAGAGAAGTAAATGCGAGGGTCTTGGCAAGAGGCGTGGAGTTAAAAGATAAAGAATCACACACAAAGTGGGAGTTGTCACAGCTGCTCTTTGCTGATGACACTGTGCTCTTGGGAGATTCTGAAGAGAAGTTGCAGAGATTGGTGGATGAATTTGGTAGGGTGTGCAAAAGAAGAAAATTAAAGGTGAATACAGGAAAGAGTAAGGTTATGAGGATAACAAAAAGATTAGGTGATGAAAGATTGGATATCAGATTGGAGGGAGAGAGTATGGAGGAGGTGAACGTATTCAGATATTTGGGAGTGGACGTGTCAGCGGATGGGTCTATGAAAGATGAGGTGAATCATAGAACTGATGAGGGAAAAAGAGTGAGTGGTGCACTTAGGAGTCTGTGGAGACAAAGAACTTTGTCCTTGGAGGCAAAGAGGGGAATGTATGAGAGTATAGTTTTACCAACGCTCTTATGTGGGTGTGAAGCGTGGGTGATGAATGTTGCAGCGAGGAGAAGGCTGGAGGCAGTGGAGATGTCATGTCTGAGGGCAATGTGTGGTGTGAATATAATGCAGAGAATTCGTAGTTTGGAAGTTAGGAGGAGGTGCGGGATTACCAAAACTGTTGTCCAGGGGGCTGAGGAAGGGTTGTTGAGGTGGTTCGGACATGTAGAGAGAATGGAGCGAAACAGAATGACTTCAAGAGTGTATCAGTCTGTAGTGGAAGGAAGGCGGGGTAGGGGTCGGCCTAGGAAAGGTTGGAGGGAGGGGGTAAAGGAGGTTTTGTGTGCGAGGGGCTTGGACTTCCAGCAGGCATGCATGAGCGTGTTTGATAGGAGTGAATGGAGACAAATGGTTTTTAATACTTGACGTGCTGTTGGAGTGTGAGCAAAGTAACATTTATGAAGGGATTCAGGGAAACCGGCAGGCCGGACTTGAGTCCTGGAGATGGGAAGTACAGTGCCTGCACTCTGAAGGAGGGGTGTTAATGTTGCAGTTTAAAAACTGTAGTGTAAAGCACCCTTCTGGCAAGACAGTGATGGAGTGAATGATGGTGAAAGTTTTTCTTTTTCGGGCCACCCTGCCTTGGTGGGAATCGGCCAGTGTGATAATAATAATAAAAAAAGTAGTGAAGACCACAGTTTTGGGAGCATATACAGTGGACACCGGTTTACGATATTATTTCATTCCAGAAGTATGTTCAGGTGCCAGTACTGGACGAATTTGTTCCCATAAAGAATATTGTGAATTAAATTAGTCCATTTCAGACCCCCAAACATACACGTACAAACGCACTTACATAAATACATTTACATAACTGGTCGCATTGGGAGCTGATCGTAAAGCGGGGGTCCACTGTATTTGTATCCCAGCTAAGTATCGGAAGCTCTTCAAGCTAGGCAGATGACAGCTTGGTCAATCCCTGGTTGATTTTGTGCGACAGCAGAACAAAGCTTTTACCAGCTGGTATAAAGCAAGTGGTGTTGCTACCTTCGATGATCTTGTGCAGCTTATTCTGATTGACAACCTGCTGGAGTCTGTGGGACCAGAGGTTCGAGTCTTTCTGCAGGATTGTGACTTAACCATTGCATTGGAGGCAGCCAGGTTGGCTGATACCTTTGAAACTAACCGCTCATTGTCCGAGCAGTCCCGTCTCTCTTTTCAACAGCCTGGCATAAGCAGAGATCGTCAACCTTGGAGAATGAAGTGCCAGCCAGAGGGAGAACGTCTACGTCAGCCAACTAAGTCACCTGGTGAGCCACACTTCTCAACTTATGGTCCACCTGGTGAGAGACAAACTACTCAACATGGTGCATCTCGGCAACAGTATCCAGAGAGACACCAGCCAGAGTGACAACAGTTGCAACGTCAGCAGGGAGTAAAGGGCAAGCCTGTCGTCTGCTTCCTCTGTAACAAAGCAGGTCACATCCGTCCCAACTGCCCCCACAAACCCCAACCCATTGGAAAATCTCTAATATCCCTAGTAACATGTCCCTGAGAGAAGTAGAAAAAGGGATGGCCCCTTATTACTGTAAGAGTCTTGTTTCCCTTCAGGAAAACTCCGAAACAACTGAAGTCAAAACCTTTAGAGATACGAGCATATTGCTCACTTATAAGAGAGGGAATATTACCCCTTTCAAAGAACACTTCCTTGAATTCCTCTGTTTCATTGGAAGCATTTGGAGGAGCTATATATTTTGTCCCTTTGCATAAAATTTATGTTCAGTGCAAATATTACACTGGGTACTTGACTGTGGGTGTATCCAAAGGATTCCCCATGAAAGATGCCGTGTTATTACTGGGTAATAACATTACCACTGCTAGTGTATGTCCTGAACCCATAATGATTAATTCTTCTCCGGTGGTGGCCATAACTCGGGCAACATCCCAAGGGTTGTCTGGCGAGAATGTTGACCTATCCTTGGACGACTCTGATCTCGGAATAGCCACATTGTTTTACGAGGAAAACTGGCCAGAGCCTCGTAGATCAAGTGAACAGACCCAGATCAAGCCTTCCTATTCCAAGGTTGCAGGATTGCCAGATATCTCTGTTTCCATGCCCGAGGGACTGTCCTTCCGGGAGGAACAACGAAAGGACCATTCTTTAAATTTTGCTTTTAACGCAGCTATGGGTAAATCCTCTTTGGATCATCCAGTCAAGTATGAACTTAAAAATGACTATTTGATCTGCACTGAGACTGGTAAGGAGACAGAGGGCCAGCAACTGTCTGACAGGTTAGTAGTTCCAACAAAGTTTAGACCTCAAATATTGAATATAGCTCATAATACTTCATTAGGAGGTCACTTAGGAATTACTAAAACCTTATATAGAATCACAAAAGAATTTTATTGGCCAAAATTAAAGCAGGATGTGAAGAATCATATCCGGTGTTGCCAAGAATGTCAGCAAGTAGGGAAACCTGGACATTCCATTAAACCTGCACCTCTTCAACCTATACCTGCTGATGGAGAACCTTTAGCAGATTTAATTAAAGATTGTGTAGGTCCACTACCTAGGTCAAAGTTGGGAAATCAGTATTTATTTACCATTATGGATAAAGTAACTAGATACCCTGAAGCAATTCCCATGCACAGTACAGTGGACCCCCGCATACCGTCGGCATCACATAACGTACAATCCGCATACCGCTCGCTTTTATCGCAAAAATTTTGCCTCACATACCGCTCAAAAACCCGCTCACCGCTCTTCATCCGAGACGCGTCCAATGTGTGCCCTTAGCCAGCCTCACATGTGCCGCCGGTGGCATTGTTTACCAGCCAGCCTCCGCGGTAACATCCAAGCATACAATCAGAACATTTCGTATTATTACAGTGTTTTTGGTGATTTTATCTGCAAAATAAGTGACCATGGGCCCCAAGAAAGCTTCTAGTGCCAACCCTACAGCAATAAGGATGAGAATTACTATAGAGATGAAGAAAGAGATCATTGATAAGTATGAAAGTGGAGTGCGTGTCGCCGACCTGGCCAGGTTGTACAAGAAACCCAAATCAACCATCACTACTATTGGTGGTACAGCTGCTGCTGCTGCTGTACCACCGTCAGCTGCTGCTGCTGCTGTAGCACCATCAGCTGCTGCTGCTGTTGTACCACCGTCAGCTGCTGCTGCTGCTGCTGTAGTACCGTCTGCTGCTGCTGTAGCATCGTCTGCTGCTGCTGCTGTTGTACCACCGTCAGCTGCTGCTGCTGCTGCTGTAGTACCGTCTGCTGCTGCTGTAGCATCGTCTGCTGCTGCTGAAGCATCGTCTGCTGCTGCTGCTGTTGTACCACCGTCAGCTGCTGCTGCTGCTGCTGTAGTACCATCTGCTGCTGCTGTAGCATCGTCTGCTGCTGCTGTAGCATCGTCTGCTGCTGCTGTAGCATCGTCTGCTGCTGCTGCTGTTGTACCACCGTCAGCTGCTGCTGCTGTAGTACCGTCTGCTGCTGCTGTAGCACTGTCAGCTGCTGCTGCTGCTGCTGCTGCTGTAGCACTGTCAGCTGCTGCTGCTGCTGCTGCTGCTGCTGTAGCACCGTTGTTGGTGTGGTTTATTGAGAATACCAAGAAACAATTAACCCCAGAGGATTTGCCACCCAGGATAACCCAAAAAAGTCAGTGTCATCGAAGACTGTCTAACTTATTTCCATTGGGGTCCTTAATCTTGTCTCCCAGGATGCAACCCACACCAGTCGACTAACACCCAGGTGAACAGGGAAAAATACCTGGAACTAGTGCTCATATTGGTGAATTTAAAGCCAGCAAAGGTTGGTTTGAGAGATTTAAGAATCGTAGTGGCATACACAGTGTGATAAGGCCTGTTCTGGAAGAAAATGCCAAACAGGACCTACAGTACTCAGGAGGAAAAGGCACTCCCAGGACACAGTGTCTCATCAGTCATTGCTGCATCTTCAATAAAGCTAAGTGTCATTTATTCTTCATTTAGTAGAGTAGTACATGCACAATATATATTGTGCATGTACTACTCTACTATTGTGCATGTATCCTTCTCTTTGTGTGTAGGAAAATGTATATTTCATGTGGTAAAATTTTTTTTTTCATACTTTTGGGTGTTTTGCACGGATTAATTTGATTTCCATTATTTCTTATGGGGAAAATTCATTCGCATACCGATCATTTCGCATAACAATGAGCCCTCTTGCACGGATTAAAGTCGCTATGCAGGGGTCCACTGTATTAACCCTTTGACTGTCGCGGTTGTATATATACGTCATGGGAGATACCGTGTTTGACGTATCTATACGCATAAATTCTAGCGGCTTCAAATCAAGCGGGAGAGGGCTGGTAGGCATATACCAGAGAGAATGGGTCTCAGTGGTCGGTGTGCACCCTGTGGAAAAAATCTGGGACTCAGTGGTGCATTGTGGGAACGCCATCTTGGTAGTCCATTTTCACTATGCCTCGCGGTAAGAAGTTCCTCACTCCTCGGCAGATTGGAGGTCTTTTGTTCCCAATTGATAGCTCAAACAGTGATGATAGTGTCAGTGAAAGTGAATTCCCTGGTTTTGAAGCGGGTATGACCGAGAAAATTACCCAGGATAACATAATTAGTGATGAAAACCCAGATGACCCACAACCTTCCACCTCTGGTGCTGGGCCGGCTCGTTCATGTTCACCTGTACCAGGACGAAAGAGAAAACTATTTGCCCGTGTACAAGACTCAGATGTGAGCAGTGCAAGTGATAGTGATAGTGATTTCAAGGTTATTGAAAGCAGTTCTAGTTGTGACAGTGAGGGTGAATATTCCCCAGTGAAGCGGCAGTATGTACGACGTCGCATGCAGTCTGGTAGTGTGCCATATGCTCTTCCAAGAGGAAGGAGTACATCTCGGAGCACATCCCGTGGCCCTGCACCACGTCCTGATAGTGAAGATGACGATATTGTTAAGATGGGTATAAATGATGTGAGTGAGGGAGCAGGCGGTGGTTCTGATAGTGATGGTGGCATGAGTCATGTGACACCAGCAGCGGGCCACGCTACTACCCGCTCTGCTGACTCTGCACAACTACAACCAGCCTCACCCGACCCCACACTCCCACAACCACAACCACATTACAATATCCAGAATGCACCAGCTGACCGCATCTGGGATTGGCAGCAAGATGACGAGTTTGTTCCCAATCCCCATGACTTTGATGGAGGACAAAGTGGAATACGGCCATCATGTACACTTGGGAACAATCCCACTGAACTGGAATGCTTTCAGTTGTTCTTCGATGAACCCCTGATGGACATTATTGTCAGGGAAAGCAATACATACTATGAGTACACCATGGCAAACACTATTCTGTCACCAAGATCACGCCTACACCAGTGGAAGGACACAACTGTGGCAGAGATGTATCTGTTCTTTGCCACAATAATGCTTATGCCACATGTGTATAAGCATAGTGTCAACACATACTGGGTGACAGACCGCCTGATTCCAACCCCTGCTTTCAGTGACATTATACCGTGAATAGATTTGTGTTACTGTTACGTATGTTACACTTTTCAGACAAAACCAGGCCTGACAGAAGCGACAGGTTATATAAGATCAGACGTGTGTTTATGTACCTGAAACAAAAGTGCTGTATGTATTTTTATCCCTTCAGGAAGCTTGTTATTGACAAGTCTTTGATTTTGTTCAAAGGAAGACTCTCATTCAAGCAGTATATACCAAGCAAGAGGAAACGCTTTGGTATATAGTTATTTGTTCTGTGTGATTGCAAAACTGGTCTGGTTTTGGATATAATTGTGTACACTGGCGGTAAAACAATGGAAGATACCAGAAAGTTACTGGGTATCTCTGGTGATGTGGTTAGAACAATGATGGAGCCATATCTTGGTAAGGGGCATATTTTATATACTGACAACTGGTACACAAGCCCTATACTCAGTGATTTCTTGCGAGTGAACATGACAGATGTGTGTGGCACAGTGCGTAGAAATTGTAAACATATGCCTAGGTTCGATGCTGGAAGTCGTAGAGGTGAAGTGCAGGTGTTTGCTGCTAATGACATCATGGCATTTCGGTGGCATGACAAACGTGATGTCACACTGCTGACATCAGTTCACCGACACGAAATGGTAGACACTGGCAAGCAGAATAGAGAGACCAATGAACCCATTGTAAAACCTGCAGCTGTGATGGATTACAACCTCAATATGCGCTTAGTGGACAAATGTGACATGCAGATTGGGTTTGCTGACTGTGTTCGCAAGAGTTATAAGTGGTACATAAAACTGTTTTTCCATCTTCTTGACATTTCCATGCTGAATGCTTATAATATGTATAAGTTGAAGACCAAGAAGAAACCCAAATATGGTGAATTTTGTTTGTCAGTCATCAGACAAATAATATTCAAGTACCAAGAAACAACACCTGCAATAGACCAGCGCCCACGAAATTATCAACACATGTCCTCTCATCTGAGGCCTGGTGATCACTACCCCATACCACTGCCTGCTACTACTGCCAAGAAAAATGCTCAGAAGAGGTGTTTTGTCTGTGGACATACCACAAAACGCCCACAAAAATGCAGAGACACTCGTTTTATGTGTGAGGAGTGTAAGACACCATTGTGCTTATAACCATGTTTCAAAGAATTCCACAAGCTGCAGCACTTCTAGAAAAGTGTCCAGTGATTGTACATATGTATATATATTATAAAACAATCGTAATAAACATTTGTTTACATTGTTTGTGTAAACAAGTTTTAGCAACATTATAATGATAATGTTGCTATAATTGTGTTACATTCAACGAGTGTATATTTGAACATTGCACAATAATTTGGTCTCACAGGCCACAAAAGTTATGTGAAAAAATAAAATAGTGAAAAAAGCAAGAAACCATCGAATACAAGTAAATCAAAGTTTACCGGGTGAGCGGCAGTCGCCGCTGTTGCCACTCGCAGATCAATTTCAGCAAACTTCAGGACTCTATATCTCGGTAAGTACGGTTGGGAAAAATTTTTTGGGGGGACTAAAACAATCAGAAAATTAATCTTAACATTTTCATAAGAAAAAGTAATTTTTTTTTTCGAATATTTTGCGACACCAGGAGACACTTCAGGATTGGGCCCTTCAACAGTCAAAGGGTTAATACTAAAGCTTTAACAAGATTTATTTCTTGTTTTGGCATTCCTAAAACTATTCAAAGTGATCAAGGTACTAACTTCACTGCCAAAGCATTTAGGGAAGCATTAACTAGGTTAGGGATAATCCATAACTTATCCACTGCCTATCATCCTCAGTCCCAAGGCGCCTTGGAAAGATTCCATCAGACGTTAAAAACCATGATGAGAACTTTTTGCATGCATTTTCCTACAGACTGGGATGAATCACTACCTTTGTTGCTGTTCTCAGTACGAGAAACGGTGCAAGAGTCTACCGGGTATAGTCCGTTTGAGCTGATCTTTGGGCACAATGTACAAGGTCCTCTTCGGGCGCTCAAAGAAAGATGGATGGGAGAAGTCGTTAGCTCAACACTCTACAACCCTTCTTCAAGGTTGCAGGTGGCACATCAGTTAGCCAAGGCTAACCTAAAGGCAGCTCAAAATAAGATGAAACAGAGGTATGACAGAAATGCACAATTCTGCTCCTTCCATCCAGGAGACAAGGTGTTGGTGCAGGAACCTATACCTGGCCACACCTTGAAAGCTAGATTTACGGGACCTATGCAAATTGTAAGTAAATTATCTGATGTAAATTATGTGGTAGCTCCCCTTGATAAGACCTCAAAAGCTAAAACTTACCACATTAATCAATTAAAATCTTTTCATACACCAGATAAAGTCCCAGTAATGACTCTGTCCTCTACCTCTGAGGACGACTCTGATTCTTTGCACTCTATTTCTGAAATTAATGTTAAACTTCCAAACTCCGTCCTCCTCAAGGACCCTAGCCCTTTAATGGTGGGGCTGTCTGAAACTCAAGCAACAAGTTTAACTGCACTTCTACAGTCATACCCTGATATTTTTTCGGATGTGCCGAAAAAATGTACGTTAGGTTATCATGATGTAGATGTGGGAAACTCTAAACCTATTAAACTCTCCCCCTACAGAGCTAATCCTGAAAAGCAGAGACTACTTCAGCAGGAAGTAGAATGTTAGAGCATGGTTTAGTGAAGGAGGAGTCTAGTCCATGGGTTTCACCGTGCATCCTTGTTAAAAAGGCTGATGGAGGGTTTCGTATGTGTACAGACTACCGTAAGGTGAATGAGGTCACAATCACAGATGCTTACCCTCTTCCCCGTCTGGATGACATAATCGACTTTGTGGGTAAGGCTACTTTTGTGTCCAAGTTAGATCTCCTGAAAGGTTACTATCAGGTACCTCTGACGGATAAGGCGAAGGAAATCTCTGCCTTCGTAATTCCAGATGATCATTATCAATATACAGTTACCCCCTTCGGAATGAAAAACTCCCCCTCTTCATTCCAGAAACTTATCCATCAAGCTATTAAAGGACTTGAAGGCACGGCAGCATACCTGGATGATATTGTTGTGGTGTCTGATACTTGGGATCAACACCTATTTAGGCTTAAGGCTCTCTTTGAGACCTATCAGAGTTCCCATATTACTGTTAATTTATCTAAGTCTTCCTTTGGCCAGGCCACTGTTACTTTTCTAGGAGATGAAGTAGGTAGTGGTAAAGTTGCTCCTAAACTTTCTAAAGTTATTGCCATTAAAGATTATCCAGTTCCACATGACAGGAAATCTCTTCAACGTTTCCTAGGCATGATAGGATTTTACAGAAGATTCTGTAAGAATTTCTCAGATATTGCAGCCCCTCTTACCTCTCTTACCAGTCACAAAGTTCCCTTTATTTGAACTTCAGTTGGTCAGGATGCTTTTGACAAAGCAAAAAGATTATTGTGTACTGCACCCATTCTTTTGTCTCCAGACTTCTCCAAACCTTTCTCATTACAGGTTGATGCTTGTGAGTCTGGGGTTGGGGCAGTACTGTTGCAAAACAGGGCCAAGGAGTTGCAACCTGTAGCCTTCTTCTCGGCCAAGTTCCAGCCGCATCAGAGGGCTTACTCTACCAGTGATAAAGAAGCCCTCATGCTGGTACTGGCTTTGGAGCACTTTGATGTATACGTGGGACAAACTTCACAGGTGGTCACTGTCTACAGTGATCACAATCCTCTAGTATATCTCCAAACCATGAAGACCCACAACACAAGGCTCATGAGATGGACGCTAAGACTGCAACCCTATTTTCTGAGAATTGTACATATTGCCGGCAAAGAAAATATGTTGGCAGACTCTTTATCGAGTGTCTAACAATATCATTTATAATAATTATATATTAGGTTAGGATGTGTTAGGTAACTTGTGGTAACCCCTTCCAAGCTCTTATTTTTATCCCCTGGTGTGGGGTTTTTTTTAGTGAGGGGATGCAGGCTACCGTCCGCCCGTGTCTTGGACCTAAGCTAGCCCGACTGTCTGCTGTCTCGCTCTGAGTTTAGAGTTTGGCTTTTTGTCATGAGAAAAGCTGAGCTCTAAGAGTTGGATGGTTGAGAGGAAAGGCGGTCCCATTATTTTGTGCCATGGTGGCATGGTTACCACTGGGAGGTGGGAGCCTAATCCTGAGCCTTCTCGGGGTGGGGGTGTGGCATGCAAAGAGTACGTAACCTTTATTCGGCGCAGGTACACACCCTCATTTACAGGCTATCTCCCCCAACCAGCGAACCAAGTTCTCACCTCACCTAGTTGAGGTTGCAGGGGTCGAGTCCGAGCTCCTGGCCCCGCCTCTTCACTGATCGCTACTAGGTCACTCTCCCTGAACCGTGAGCTTTATCATACCTCTGCTTAAAGCTATGTATGGATCCTGCCTCCACTACATCGCTTCCCAAACTATTCCACTTACTGACTACTCTGTGGCTGAAGAAATACTTCCTAACATCCCTGTGATTCATCTGTGTCTTCAACTTCCAACTGTGTCCCCTTGTTACTGTGTCCAATCTCTGGAACATCCTGTCTTTGTCCACCTTGTCAATTCCTCTCAGTATTTTGTATGTCATTATCATGTCCCCCCTATCTCTCCTGTCCTCCAGTGTCGTCAGGTTGATTTCCCTTAACCTCTCCTCGTAGGACATACCTCTTAGCTCTGGGACTAGTCTTGTTGCAAACCTTTGCACTTTCTCTAGTTTCTTTACGTGCTTGGCTAGGTGTGGGTTCCAAACTGGTGCTGCATACTCCAATATGGGCCTAACGTACACGGTGTACAGGGTCCTGAACGATTCCTTATTAAGATGTCGGAATGCTGTTCTGAGGTTTGCTAGGCGCCCATATGCTGCAGCAGTTATTTGGTTGATGTGCGCTTCAGGAGATGTGCCTGGTGTTATACTCACCCCAAGATCTTTTTCCTTGAGTGAGGTTTGTAGTCTCTGGCCCCCTAGACTGTACTCTGTCTGCGGTCTTCTTTGCCCTTCCCCAATCTTCATGACTTTGCACTTGGTGGGATTGAACTCCAGGAGCCAATTGCTGGACCAGGTCTGCAGCCTGTCCAGATCCCTTTGTAGTTCTGCCTGGTCTTCGATCGAGTGAATTCTTCTCATCAACTTCACGTCATCTGCAAACAGGGACACCTCAGAGTCTATTCCTTCCGTCATGTCGTTCACAAATACCAGAAACAGCACTGGTCCTAGGACTGACCCCTGTGGGACCCCGCTGGTCACAGGTGCCCACTCTGACACCTCACCACATACCATGACTCGCTGCTGTCTTCCTGACAAGTATTCCCTGATCCATTGTAGTGCCTTCCCTGTTATCCCTGCTTGGTCCTCCAGTTTTTGCACCAATCTCTTGTGTGGAACTGTGTCAAACACCTTCTTGCAATCCAAGAATATGCAATCCACCCACCCCTCTCTCTCTTGTCTTACTGCTGTCACCATGTCATAGAACTCCAGTAGGTTTGTGACACAGGATTTCCCGTCCCTGAAACCATGTTGGCTGCTGTTGATGAGATCATTCCTTTCTAGGTGTTCCACCACTCTTTTCCTGATAATCTTCTCCATGATTTTGCATACTATACATGTCAGTGACACTGGTCTGTAGTTTAATGCTTCATGTCTGTCTCCTTTTTTAAAGATTGGGACTACATTTGCTGTCTTCCATGCCTCAGGCAATCTCCCTGTTTCGATAGATGTATTGAATATTGTTGTTAGGGGTACACATAGCGCCTCTGCTCCCTCTCTCAATACCCATGGGGAGATGTTATCTGGCCCCATTGCCTTTGAGGTATCTAGCTCACTCAGAAGCCTCTTCACTTCTTCCTCGGTTGTGTGCACTGTGTCCAGCACATGGTGGTGTGCCCCACCTCTCTGTCTTTCTGGAGCCCCTTCTGTCTCCTCTGTGAACACTTCTTTGAATCTCTTGTTGAGTTCCTCACATACTTCACGGTCATTTCTTGTTGTCTCTCCTCCTTCCTTCCTTAGCTTGATTACCTGGTCCTTGACTGTTGTTTTCCTCCTGATGTGGCTGTACAACAGTTTCGGGTCAAATTTGGCTTTCGCTGCTATGTCATTTTCATATTGTCTTTGGGCCTCCCTTCTTATCTGTGCATATTCATTTCTGGCTCTACGACTGCTCTCCTTATTCTCCTGGGTCCTTTGCCTTCTATATTTCTTCCATTCCTTAGCACACTTGGTTTTTGCCTCCCTCCACCTTTGTGTAAACCATGGGCTCATCCTGGCTTTTTCATTATTCCTGTTACCCTTGGGTACAAACCTCTCCTCAGCCTCCTTGCATTTTGTTGCTACATATTCCATCATCTCATTAACTGGCTTCCCTGCCAGTTCTCTGTCCCACTGAACCCCGTTCAGGAAGTTCCTCATTCCTGTGTAGTCCCCTTTCTTGTAGTTTGGCTTCATTCGTCCTGGCCTTCCTGCTTCTCCCTCCACTTGTAGCTCTACTGTGTATTCGAAGCTTAAAACCACATGGTCACTGGCCCCAAGGGGTCTTTCATATGTGATGTCCTCGATATCTGCACTACTCAAGGTGAATACTAAGTCCAGCCTTGCTGGTTCATCCTCTCCTCTCTCTCTTGTAGTGTCCCTTACGTGTTGGTACATGAAGTTTTCCAGTACCACCTCCATCATCTTAGCCCTCCATGTATCTTGCCCCCATGTGGGTCCAAGTTCTCCCAATCGATCTCCTTGTGGTTAAAGTCACCCATGATCAGGAGCTTTGCCCTGCATGCATGAGCTCTTCTGGCCACTGTAGCCAGTGTGTCAACCATCGCTCTATTGCTCTCATCGTACTCTTGCCTTGGCCTCCTGCTGTTCTGTGGTGGGTTATACATCACAGCTATTACCACCCTGGGACCTTCAGAGTGAAGCGTTCCCGCTATGTAATCACTTTCTTCTCCGCTGTCTCCTCTCTCCAGCTCATCAAAACTCCAGCAATTTTTGATCAGCAATGACGATGGGGCCCCGTCATTCAACCAGTACCCAGGTTCCAGCCAATGAGAAGATGGTTTTGGCAATCGCAGAGGTTATGTGGGTACCACTCTCCTGTCTGCCCTTGTCATTCCCATTCTAGAACTGGTTGAAGCACAGTCTGCTCTCTAGTGGCTTCTATTCTGCCTTCCTTAACATGGAGTGCACTAATACCTATTGCTGTACATAGTGTATATAGTGTACATACTTCTGTTCTAAATTGGTGAAGGATAATATAAGTCAAAAGTTTTCTGCTGTGTTTATTTTGCTCCCTTTACACCCAGGATAACAGGCCATTTGGACTCCTGGGTTGTAATAGCGGTATATACGCATCAGCAATTTCGCTGACTTTGAGCCCTGTTTTAGGCCAATTCCAGTGTTCCAGTCGATCAAACTCATAGCAGGTTCTTTAGAACTCCATTTTTTTCTATCAATTGAGTACAAGAAACTGCCCATTTACCAATTTTAACTACCTAATAAAGTGGTCAGAAATTGGCAATTTGGCCAGTTTTATGCAAATTAACCCTTTCAGGGTCCAAGGCCCAAATCTGGAGTCACGCACCAGTGTCCAAGATATTTCAAAAAAAAAAAATTTGTTATTTTTTCTTATGAAATCGTAGAGAATCTTTTTGTGAAGGTAATAAAACAAAAAGTACGAAAATTGGTGGAAAATTGACGAAATTATGCTCTCGCGAATTTTGATGTGTCAGCGATATTTACGAATTGGCGATTTTGCCGACTTTGACTCCCATTTTAGGCCAATTACATTATTCCAATCAACCAAATTCTTAGCTATTTCACTAGTATTACTTCTATTCTATCGATTGAGCACAAGAAATCGCCAAGTCAACTGTTTCAACTACAAAATAAAGTGATCGGAAATTGTTAATTTGGCCAATTTAACACAAAGTTCAAAATATTCCAGTTTCAAAATAGGGTCCAGAATGAACAATGTAGGCATTCCTGGCACTAAACTAACATTTCCTCTGTTCATTAGTTATGTTTTGAGGCTTTACAAATAAATTCCATTTTGATTTTTTATTCACATAATGAATTTTTATTCACACCAAAAAATAGAAGATTTACTGTTATGCAATACTGTAATAATTGTATAAATATCATCACCATATTTGTGAATGTATATTAGACCCACCAGCTGATGTGTATTAGACGTGTGAGGTCGTTTGTTTACTCTTGAATATCGGCAAAAATTTAACATTTCCGCTACTTTGAGCTCAGTTTCAAGCCATTTCCAATGCTAAAACCAATCAAAATCATCTCTATCTCTGTAATATGTCTTCCATTCTATCAAATGAGACCAAGAAATCGCAAATACAACTATAAAAAACATACGAAAAAACACTGCAAAGTTGCTGTTTTAATCGAAAAATCATGATTTCATTTTTTTTTCTCTCATTATGCACAGTGTGCTGCAGGATCTGTTTTATGTGGTGCACACATACCACATAGATGTATTCTCTCATATCTAGGCCCAAATGTACCACTCACAGTTTATCAGAGTGAGCTGAGCTCATGGCGTAGATCTACGGTTTGGACCCTGAACGTAAAGCCGTAGATCTACGGGACGGACCCTGAAAGGGTTAAAAGAATGCCAGTTTCAAAATAGGATCCAGAATAAACAATGCAGACATTCTTGGCACTAAAATAACATATCCTCTGTTCATTAGTCACATCTCCATGCCCCTCTTATATTACTCTTGCTTTCTATTTTGATTTTTTATTCACATAAAAAATAGAAAATTTACTGTATTGCAGACTACTGCATTATTGTAAAAATGGTATAAATAATATCAGCTCACTAGTGAAACAACATTAGACTCCCCAGTTGATGTATATTGGACATGTGGTGTGATTTGTTTACTCTTAACCCTTTCAGGGTCCCGAGGCCAAATTTCAAAGTGCACACCAGGGTCGAAGAATTTTCAAAAAATAATTTTGTTATTTTTTCTTATGAAATGGTAGAGAAGCTTTTCCTGAAGGTAATAAAACAAAAAGTACGAAATTTTATGGAAAACTGACGAAATTATGCTCTTGCGAATTTTTGTGTGTCAGCAATATTTACGCATCGGCGATTTTGCCGACTTTGACTCCCATTTTAGGCCAATTACATTATTCCAGTCGACTAAATTCTTAGCTATTTCACTAGTATTACTTCTGTTCTATCGATTGAGAACAAGAAATTGCCATGTCAGCTGTTTCAACTAAAAAATAAAGTGATCGGAAATTGGTAATTTGGCCAGTTTAATGCAAAGTTCAAAATATTCTAATTTCAAAATAGGGTCCAGAATAAACAATGCAGGCATTCCTGACACTAAACTAACATTTCCTCTGTTCATTAGTTATGTTTTCAGGCTTTACAAATGAACTCTATTTTTATTTTTTATTCACATAATGAATTTTTATTCAAACCAAAAAATAGAAGATTTACTGTTATGCAATATTGTAATAATTATATAAAAAATATCACCACATTTGTAAACATATATTAGACCCACCAGCTGGTGTGTATTAGACGTGTGAGCTCATTTGTTTACTCTTGAACATCGGCAAAAATTTAACATTTCTGCTACTTTGAGCTCAGTTTTAAGCCATTTCCAATACAAATACCAATCAAAATCATCTTTATTTCTGTAGTATACCTTCCATTCTAGCAAATGAAACCAAGAAATCGCAAATACATCTACAAAAAACATACAAAAAAACAATGCAAAGTTGCTGTTTTAATAGAAAATTACGGTCTCAGTTTTTTTTTTCTCTTATTATGCACTGTGTGCTGCAGGATTTGTTTTATGTAGTGCATACATACCACATAGATGTATTCTCTCATATCTAGGCCCAAATTTACTGCTCACAGCTTATCAGAGTGAGCTGAGCTCATGGTGAAGATCTACGGTTTGGACCCTCAATGTATAGCCGTAGATCTATGGCACAGACCCTCTCAGAGTCCAAGGCCAAAATCTGAAGGGCTGCCCCAGTGTCCAAGATATTTTGAAAAAAAAATTTTTTTTTCTTAAAGAATTAAAGATAATATTTTTGTGAAGGTAATAAAACAAAAAAGAAATTCTCATCAGTACTTACCGAGATGCAGTGCCAGGAAGTTGACCCAAAATGACCTGGTGGCGGCAACATCAGTGACTTCCGCAAAATCGCATTTTTTTTATTTTACGTTTTTTATACTTTTTTCTTTTTTAATTTTTTTCTTTTTCTAGTAACATTTGTGGCCTGTGAGACCAATATAATGTATACTGTATAAGTGTACACTCATTGTATTCAACACAATAACTGCACTAATTTATCATTATAATGCTTACAAAACTTCTTTACAAGTTTACCTGGAGTTTACCTGGAGAGAGTTGCGGTTATTGTGTTGAGTACAACGGTACCATATGGTACAATGGTGCCACAGGATGCAATGGTACCATATGGTACAATGGTACCATATGGCACAATATGGTACAATGGCACATGATACAATGGTACCATATGATACAATGATACCATATGGTAGAATATGGTACAATGGCACCATTTGGTACAATGGTACCATATGATACAATGGTGACATATGGTGCAATGGTACCTTATGGTACCATATGGTGCAATGGTACCATATGGTACATTGTACCATACAGTACAATACCATATGGTTCATTGTACCGTATGGTACAATATGGTACTGTTGTATTCAACACAGTAACTCTTTGACTGTTTCGGCCGTATATGTCTTACAAGGTACCGTGTTTGACGTATATATACTCATAAATTCTAGCGGCTTCAAATCAAGCACGAGAAAGCTGGTAGGCCCACATGTGAGAGAATGGGTTCATGTGGTCAGTGTGCACCATATAAAAAAAATCCTGGAGCATGCAGTGCATAATGAGAAAAAAAAACACCGACTGTTTGTTTTAATTAAAATGCCGACTTTGTGGTCTATTTTCGTATAGTACTTATTGTTGTATTCTCGTTTTTTTGGTCTCACTTGATAGAATGGAAAGCATATTATAGAATTTGAGGTGATTTTGATTGATTTTACTATAAAAAGAACCTGGAAATGGAGCTCAAAGTAGGGGAAATGTTTGATTTTTGCCAATGTTCAAAAGTAAACAAATGATGTCATTGTCCAATAAATGTCCAACTAGCCATTTTAATATGCAGTCATGAATGGGTTGATGTTCTTTAAACAATTATTACAGAATTGCAGTAGTCTGCAAAACAGTAAATCTTCTATTTTTTGTTTGAATAAAAATTCAAAATAGAAAGCAAGAGTAATATCAGAGGTGCCTGGAGACGTGACTGATGAACAAAGAAAATGTTATTTTAGAGCCAGGACCTTATTTTGAAATTGTCATATTTTTGAATTTTCATGAAATTGGCCAAATTGCAAATTTCTGACCACATTATTGGGTAGTTGAAATCAGTAAATGGGCAGTTTCTTGTACTCAATCGATAGAAAAAATGGAGTTCTGAAGAAACAGCTATGCGTTTGGTCGACTGGAACACTGGAATTAGCCTAAATTAGGGCTCAAAGTGGGCGAAATCGCCGATTTGTAAATATCGCCGAGGTCGCTAACGTCGCGAGAGCGTAATTCCGTCAGTTTTCCATCAAATTTCGTTTTTTTTTTGTGTCATTACAATGGGGAAAAGATTCTCTATCATTTCATAAGAAAATTTTTTTTTTTTTTTATTTTAAATTTTGTGACACCAGGAGACACCTCAGGATTGGGGGTTGCGACAGTCAAGGGGTTAATGCAACTAGGACCAGCTTGAGAGTCACTGGACCTCTGTCGCACAACATATCTGTCCATAGAGGTCTGTACCTCCCGTTCCTTTAACATTTGCCTAAAATGGGACACAACATTGTCATTGTAATAGTCACCAGCACGGCTTGCAATAGCTGTTAGGGTGATTTTCATCCATAAAGGTTTGCAGTTCAACCCACTTTGCACACATTTCCTTAAACTTTGAAGTAGGCACAATGGATTCCACAACTGGCATAGGCTTCTCAGGGTTAGCCCCAAACCCTTCAAAATCTTTCTTAATTTCTATACTAATTCTCACCCTTTTTACCACAGGGTTGGCACTAGAAGATTTCTTGGGGCCCATGGTGACTTATTTTGCAGTCACAAGCACAAAAAACACTGGGGTAAGGTGAAATGTACCGAATGTTTGCGTGGATGCGACCGCACTGGCTGGCTTGTAAACACTGGCACCCACGGGACAGCTGAGGCCACACATGGGACGCGTCCCAGACAAATCACGTGAGTTTTTTATTGTGAGGCGAGGAAAAATTTTTGTATTCAAATGCTTTGTATGGTGGATTTAACATAACGCGATGTGTTCGTAAGGCGGGGGTCCACTGTACGTCCAAAACACTGGCTCGTAAGATGTATATATACAGCCGAAACAGTCAAAGGGTTGAAGAGTGTTGCAATAATTGGCCATTAAAATGGTATAAAATACCGACAGGTTGTTAGGTAAGACACATATGCAACAGTTAGGTATCTTTAAATTGGCGACATTACTTGAGAAGTTTTTTTGTACATAAAAGGTGGTAAGTTATTTATATCTCCTGCCTTGTTTTTAAGGGTGTTGATGATGAGTGAGACTTCTGTTGGGTTGGTTCAAGCTAGGAATAGAGTATTCAGGTAGGTACCCATGAGGTAGTCTGATGGACGGGCATTTGAGCTTGGGATTTTGCTCACTAGATTCTTTCCCATGGTGGAGAAGAAAATATTGAGTCTGCTGTTTCAGTTGGTGGGAGTAGGGGTTCATCTGAATTTATTAATTTGAGTGTTTTGTTCTTGGATATCTTTTTAGTTCCTAGAATTTCATATAGGGCTTTCTAGGTCTTTTTCATGTCACCTTTTATGTTATGTAATCTGTTCTTATAATACAGTTTCTCTGACCTTCTTATCAGGCTGGTAAGGATTGACGAGTAACGTTTAGAATAGTCTCTGATTATTTGGCTCATTCTGTATTTTTTTCATATAGGTGCTTTGTGAAATGGATTTAAGGATGCTGGGTGTTAGCCAGGGACTGTTTAGTCTCTTAGCTGTGATCTGTTTAGTTTTTTGGGGGCAACACTTGTTATAGAGGTAATGTTTTTTTTTTTTTGTAGAAAATTATTAATATATTCATCAGTATCTGTATATGTTTCTAGCTCATTATTCCAGTCAATGTTATTCATAGCTGTTATAAAGTTATTAACTGCTGTCTCATTATGTAGTCTGAAGGTAACTTTAGTAATGTCTTGGGGGAATTTACCTAGGTTGGTTATGAGAAAGGTAGGTTAGTGGTCTGTGGTGTTGTCTGTGATAATGCCTGATTTTAAAGGGGATATGGTATTAGTCCAGATGTGGTCTAATAAGAAGACACTGATCTCGGAGATTCTTGTGGATTTTGTTACTGTTGGTAGCAACAAGCAGTTACTCATAGTGTTTGTGAACTCGGTTACTTGTGGGTCCTAGTCATGAAGGATATTTATGTTGAAATCTCCTCTGAGCAGTAAGTGGTCTTTGTTCATGTGCGCATCAGTTATCTCGTTTCCTAATTTGTCACTAAAATGGTAAATGTTCGACTGTGGTAGTCTGTAGACGTTTATGACTGTGAGGGGGTTTTTGCAGGTCTTTTGATTTAAATTTAGCTATTATATATTCTCCATTGTAGGTAGTACGTTGGTAGACAGCAACCACCCAGGGAGGTACTACCATCCTGCCAGGTGACTGTGGAACAGAAGCCTGTAACTGCTTTACATGTTGGTAGGATTCCTGGTGTCTTTTTTCTGTCCCATAAACACGCTGGATAACAGGTATATCTTGCTACTTCTAATTACACTTAGGTCACACTACACAGGCATGCACATGCATACATATATATACATACACACATCTAGGGTTTTTCTTCTTTTTCCTAACAGCTCTTGTTCTTGTTTTTTCTTTTTCTCTATTGTCCATGGGGAAGCGGAAAAGAATCTTTCCTCCGTAAGCCATGCATGTCGTATGAGGCGACTAAAATGCCGGGAGCAATGGGCTAGTAACCCCTTCTCCTGTACACATTTACCAAAAATCAGAAGAACAACTTTATAAAACTGGGATGCTTGAATGTGCATGGATGTAGTGCAGATGACAAGAAAGAGATGATTGCTGATGTTATGAATGAAAAGAAGTTGGATGTCATGGCCCTAAGCAAAACAAAGCTGAAGGGGGTAGGTGAGTTTCAGTGGGGAGAAATATATGGGATTAGAGTTAAAGCTAAGGAAGGGGTACCAATAATGTTGAAGGACCAGTTATGGAAGGAGAAGAGGGAATATAAATGTGTAAATTCAAGGATTATGTGGATTAAAATAAGGGTCAGATGTGAAAAGTGGGTCACAATAAGCATGTATGCACCTGGAGAAGAGAGGAGTGTAGAGGAGAGAGATTTTGAGAGATGTTAAGTGAATGTATAGGAACATTTGAACTAAGTGAGAGAGTAATTGTGGTAGGGGACCTAAATGTTAAAGTAGGAGAAATATTTAGAGAGGGTGTGGTAGGTAAGTTTGGGGTGCCAGGTGTAAATGATAATGGGAGCCCTTTGATTGAACTTTGTATAGAAAGGGGTTTAGTTATAAGTAATACATATTTTAAGAAAAAGAGGATAAATAAGTATACAAGATATGATGTAGAGCATAATGACAGTAGTTTGTTGTACTATGTACTGGTAGATAAAAGACTGTTAAGTAGACTTCAGGATGTACATGTTTATAGAGGGGCCACAGATATATCAGATCACTTTCTAGTCGTAGCTACAGTGAGAGTAAAAAGTAGATGGGATGCAAGGAAAATAGAAACAGCGTGTAAGAGTGAGGTGAAGGTGTATAAACTAAAAGAGGAGGCAGTTAGAGTAAGATATAAACAACTATTGGAGGATAGATGGACTAGTGAGAGTATAAGCAATGGGGTTGAAGATGTATGGGGTAGGTTTAAGAATGTAGTGTTAGAGTGTTCAGCAGAAGTTTGTGGTTACAGGAAAGTGGGTGCAGAAGGGAAGAAGAGTGATTGGTGGAATAATGATGTAAAGAGAGTAGTACGGGAGAAAAAGTTAGCATACGAGAGTTTTTTTTACAAAGTAAAAGTGATGCAAGGAGGGAAGAGTATATGGAGAGAAAAAGAGAGGTTAAGAGAGTGGTGAAGCAATGTAAAAAGAAAGCCAATGAGAGAGTGGGTGAGATGTTATCAAGAAATTTTGTTGAAAATAAGAAGAAGTTTTGGAGTGAGATTAATAAGTTGAGGAATTCTAAGGAACAAATGGATTTGACAGTTAAAAATAGGAGAGGAGAGTTATTAAATGGAGAGTTAGAGGTATTGGGAAGATGGAGGGAATATTTGAGGAACTGTTAAATGTTGATGAAGATAGGGAAGCTGTGATTTCATGTATAAGGCAAGGAGGAATAACGTCTTGTAGGAGTGAGGAAGAGCCAGTTGTGAATGTGGTGGAAGTTCGTGAGGCAGTGGGTAGAATGAAAGGGGGTAAGGCAGCCGGGATTGATGGGATAAAGATGAAAATATTAAAAGCAGGAGGGGATATAGTTTTCGAGTGGTTGGTGCTATTATTTAATAAATGTATGGAAGAGGGTAAGGTATCTAGGGATTGGCAGAGAGCATGCTAACTTTGTATAAAGGCAAAAGGGATAAAAGAAAGTGCAAAAATCATAGGGAAATAAGCCTGTTGAGTATACCTGGTGATGAAAGATTAGATATCAGATTGGAGGGAGAGAGTATGGAGGAGGTGAATGTATTCAGATATTTAGGAGTGGATGTGTCAGCAGAAGGGTCTATGAAGGATGAGGTGAATCACAGAATTGATGAGGGGAAAAGGGCGAGTGGTGCACTTAGGAGTGTGTGAAGACAAAGAACTTTGTCTGCGGAAGCAAGGAGGGGAATGTATGAAAGTATAGTTGTACCAACACTCTTGTATGGGTGTGAAGCATGGGTGATGAACGTTGCAATGAGGAGAAGGCTGGAGGCAGTGGAAATGTCATGTCTGAGGGCAATGCGTGGTGTGAATATAATGCAGAGAATTCGTAGTTTGGAAATTAGAAGGTGTGGCATTAACAAAACTATTATCCAGAGGGCTGAGGAGGGGTTGTTGAGGTGGTTCAGACATGTAGAGAGAATGGAAGAAAACAGAATGACTTCGAGAGTGTATAAATCTGTAGTGGAGGGAAGGTGGGGTAGGGGTCGGCGTAGGAAGGGTTGGAGGGAGGGGATAAAGGAAGTTTTGTGTGTGAGGGGCTTGGACTTCCAGCAGGTGTGCGTGAGCATATTTGTTAGGAGTGAATGGAGACAAATACTTTTTAATACTTGACATGCTGTTGGAGCGTGAGCAAAGTAACATTTATGAAGCGATTCAGGGAAACCGGCAGGCCGGACTTGAGCCCTGGAGATGGGAAGTAAAGCGTCTACACTCTGAAGGAGGGGTGTTAATGTTGCAGTTTTATAACTGTAGTGTAAAGCACCCCTCTGGCAAGACAGTGATGGAGTGAATGATGATGAAAGTTTTTCTTTTTTGGGCCACCCTGCCTTGGTGGGAATCGGCTGATGTGTTAATAAAAATGAAAAAATATTCTCCATGTTCGTCCCTTTTGCAAGAATTATTGATACATTCAAGTTGATCTGAGTAGTATATAGCTGTTCCAGTCCCCTTGCTGGTCTGTCATACAGTTGTGTATGGCTGTGTAACCAGGAATGGCATAGACTTTTGTAGTAGCAGGCTTAAGCCAGGTTTTGGTGAGTGTGGTGACTGACATACTGGTATGCAGGGAATTGAGTAATGCTGCGAGGTCATCGTAATGTTTGCTCAAAGATCTGACATTGTAATTAACCCTTTGAGGGTTGACAGGCCCTCTCCGAAACTCCGTTCTCAGGGTCGGCCAAATTTAAAAAAAAAAAAAAAAAAATTCTCTTATGAAAAGATAGAGAATCTTTTCTCGATCATAAGGACACCAAAAGTTTGAAATTTGATGGAAAATTTACGAAATTATGCTCTCGCGAAGTTAGCGGTCTCGGCGATGTTTACGCATCAGCGATTTTGCCCACTTTGAGCCCCATTTTCGGCCAATTCCACTGTACTAGTCGACAAAAAACATGAATATTTCGCTAGAACTCCATTTTTTCTATCAAATGGTTGCAAGAAAGCACCCATTTATCAAATTCAACTATCCAGTACAGTGGTCAGAATTTAGCAATTTTGCCAATTTCATACAAATTTCAAAAGATGCCAATTTCCGAATAGAGTCCAGAATAAACAAGAAAGACATTCCTGGCACTAAAATGACATTTCCTCTGGTCATTAGTCACGTCTCACGGCCCCTCTTATATTCTTTTGCTTTCCACTTTGAATTTTTATTCTCACAAAAAATATAAGATTTACTGTTATGCAGATTACTGCATTAGTGTAAAAAATGGTATAAATATTATTGGCACACTTGTGAAAGAATATTAGACTCACCAGTTGACGTGTATTGGACGCTTGGCACGATTTGTTTACTTTTGAAATTTGGTAAAAATCGAGCATTTCTGCTACTTTGAGTTCAATTTCAAGGCACCTTTCATTGTAAAATCAGTCAAAATCATCTCAATTTCTGTAATATGTCTTCCATTCTATAAAATGAGACCAAGAAAACTAGAATACAACAATAAATACCATACGAAAATACAGTGCAAAGTCGCTGTTTTATTCCAAAAAAACAGTCAAAGTTTTTTTTTTCTCATTATGCACTGTGTGCTGCAGGATTTTTTTTAGACTGTGCACACTGACCACATAGACCCATTCTTTCATATGAAGGCCTACCAGCTTTCTCCCACTAGATTTGAGGGCGCTAGAATTTAGGCGTACTAGTACGTCAAAAACCCTGGGTCGTAAGCCGTACTAGTACGTCCGAAACCCTCAAAGGGTTAAAGATAGTTATGTTATTGTTGGCTCTGAGTAATGTCTTTGCTTGGTCTACTGTATAATAATTACAGTTGCTGTTCGATGCATGTAAGTCATTTAATAAAAGGTTGATATCAGGATCAATGCTTGTAATCATATGATTGTGTGTGATTCTACAACTAGACTATGAACAAATTATTATACTGGACTTAATATTATGAAACCAAATTTATTCATCTTACTATCTAATGGATTGTTTCAAGTAGCTTTTAAAGCAAATTTTTTTTTAAAGAGAGATTGTTAGCTCTTAATATGGTACAATTTTATGATTTAATACTGAACTGTTGTATTAATATTGAACACAATAATATTGATCGGTACTGGAAGTAATAATTAAAATTAATAGTTTGTAGGTAATGGTAGTCAAAAGAGATAATAAAGAAACAAAACTTAATAGTTTATAAATAGAAGATTAAAATAAGCAATTATATAGTACAGGGATATTGCTAACTCTTATAATGGCACAAGTATGACAATATAAGCTTGTACTGGGTATCTGTTCTATAATGATACAGTGGATCCTCGGTTTTCGTGTTTAAATCCATTCCAGAGCCATCGGCCAAAACCGAAACCATTTTCCCCATAAGAAATAATGTAAATGGAATTAATCAGTTCCAGACACCCAGAAGTATCAACAAAAATTTTTTTTTTACCTTAAAGACAGTTACATGCACAAAAGAATGAACATTCCACATGACACCTTTACTGAAGGCTGTTGTTGCTGGAAGGAAGACAGGGAGGAGGGGAGAGGGAAGATAGGTTATTGTTTGGAAGGGGAATCCCCCTCCATAAGGACTCTAGGTACCAAGTCCTTATCCAGGGTCACTTCCCTCCTTTGTTTTTTAATGCCACTAGGACCAGCTTGAGAGTCACTGGACCCCTGTCGCACAAAATATCTCTCCAGATAGGTCTGTTTCTGGCATCTCTTTAAGATTTGCCTAAAATGGGACATGGCATTGTCATTGTAAAAGTCTCCAGCACGGATTGCAACAGCTTTCTCAGGGTGATGTTCCTCCACAAATGAATGCACTTTAGTCCACATTGCACAAATCTCCTTAATCTTTGAAGAAGGCACCTTCTTCCATCTCTCTTCCTTCTTCTCTGAAGCAATTTCCTCAGCTGTGGTCTGTTGCTGTTGCAGATGAAGCTCTTGCAGCTCATCAGTGGTTAGCTCTTCATTGTGGTCCTCCACCAACTCTTCCACATCCTGGCCACTCACATCCAACCCCATGGAATTCCCCAATGCCACAATTGATTGCACAACAGGTGTAGGGTCGACAGGGTCAGCCTCAAACCCTTTATAATCCCTCTTTTGGACACAATCTGGCCACAATTTTCCCCAAGCAGAGTTCACTGTCCTGTAAGTTACTCCCTGTCAAGCCTTTTCTATAAGGCTTATGCAGTGGAAGATATTGAAGTGATTCTTCCAGAACTCTTAGGGTCACTTCAGAGGTTCTGTCAAAGCACCTTTGAAACATTGCTTTGATGTACAGTGTTTTGAAGTTTGCAATGATCTGCTGATCCATGGGCTGGAGGAGGAGTGGTGTTAGGAGGCAAGAACTTCACTGTTACAAAACTGAATTAGTACTAAGACAATTGGTCTTCCAAGTCTGGAGGATGAGCAGGAGCATTGTCTATTAACAGGAGGCACTGGAGTGGCAATTTATTGTCCAGGAGGTATTTCTTCACATTCTGGCCAAACACTTCATTGAACCATTCCAGGAAAATTTCCCTAGTGACCCATGCCCTACTGTTAGCTTTCTACATCACACACAATTTACTCTTGATGACACTGTTTTTCTTGAACACACTGGGATTTTCAGAGTGATACACCAATAAAGGCTTCACTTTGAAATCCCCACTAGCATTACCATACAACAAGAGAGTTAGCCTGTCTTTCATAGGCTTGTGTCCTGGCAGTGCCTTTTCCTCCTGTGTAATGTAGGTTCTCTTTTGCATTTTCTTCCAAAACAGGCCTGTTTTGTTACAATTGAACACTTGTTGGGGTTGGAATTTTTCAGCCTCTACATAACATTTGAATTTCATCTCAGCTGCATGTTTGTCTGAACTGGCACCCTCACCGTGCCTTACAATGCTGTGTATGCCACTTCGCTTCTTGAATTTTTCAAACCAGCCTTTACTGGCCTTAAATTCACCTACATCAGGACTTGTTTCAGGCAGTTTCTGAGCAAGGTCATCATGCAATTGCCTTGCTTTTTCACAAATAATAGACTGCACAACACTATCTCTTGCTAACTCTTTCTCTCTGATCCACACCAACAGCAAATTCTCCACTTCTTCAATTGCTTGGGATCTCTGGTTATCACATTCATCCCTTTCACAACATCAGCTTCTGTGATTTCTTTTCTCTTTGCCACAGCGAAGCTGACTGTTGATGGTGACTTCCCGTACATCCTGCCAAGTTGAGCAATGTGTATGCCACTATCATATTTCTTAGGACTTCTTTTTTCAGTTCTATGGTGTTCCTCACTTTCTTTACCAAAGCACTGGCACTAGAAGCTTTCTTTGGGGCCATGGCCACTTATTTAGCAGTCACACCCAATAAACAAGTGGCAAAAACAATGGATTATTGCGAAATGTTTTGTATGACCTGGCAGGATATGTTCACTCACCGAGAAACAACGCTACACTGGCTGAGAATGGTGTGGGAGGTGGCTTTGTCTGCACACTCGGCACTGGACAGGTTCTGTACGATCAACAAAAACGGAGGTAATCAACGAAAAGATTCGGACAAAACCGAAATCTGTGATAACAGAGATCGACGAAAATGGAGGGTCCACTGTAGTTTGTAGTGGTAAGCAAGTAAGGGTAAATTAAAAAAAATAAAAAATACAAAAATAAAAAGAGGGTTAGTTAAAAATTATTGTAGTACAATTATGATGATGCAATATTGCACTGGGTGTATTATAAGGTTATAAAGATGCGAGGCAAAGACTTGATTTTAAGACTAAAATAAAGAAAATATAACATTTAGTATCTGAATTAGCACCTTAATTCTATGTCATGAGTTCAGCTCACTCAGTATGTCTTCCATTCTACCAAATGATACCTAGAAACAGCCAATAAAACCATAAAAACCATCCTAGAAAACACTTCAAAGTGGCTTTTTTTTTTTTCAACCAAACACATGGCCAGAGTTTTCCTTTTTCCATCACACACCATGTTGGGGAAGATTTTTTTATTTTGTACACAGACCACACAGACCCAGTCTCTCATATCTAGGTATAATTTGGTAGAATGGAAGATATGCTACTGAAATAGAAATGATTTTGATTGGTTTCAGGACTGGTGGTAACTTGGGGCTTAAATTAACAGAAATATTCAATTTTTGCCGATTTTCCTGGGGACAGGTAAGGCCCCCTACACCCCTTGGTCTGTTTTACAGGTTTTCAATACGTCTGATTAAATTATTGGGATGCTGTAAACCATGATCAATCATTCCTGGTATTATTTTAGCATCTGGGAAATAGAATAAATCCATTTTTGTGTAATTAACCCTTTCAGGGTCCAAAGGCAAAATCTGTCCAAGAAATTTTGAAAAAAAGAAAAAAAAAAATTTCATTCAGAATTAAAAATAATATTTTTGTGAAGGTAATAAAACAAAAAAAAAAATTCTGATCTGTACTTACCGAGATATAGAGGCAGGAAGTTGACCCAAAATGACCGGGTGGCGGCAACATCAGCGACTTCCGCAAAATCACATTTCTTTATTTTATGTTTTTTATACTTTTTTCTTTTATTTTCAATTTTTTTCTTTTCCTGGTAACATTTGTGGCCTGTGAGACCAACACTGTATATAATGTATATATATACACTCACTGTATTCAACACAATAATCGCACTAAAATTATTATAATATTCTTCACCAGTATTGTTTACTATAATAAACATGCACAAATGTTGTATAATACAGTGGACCCCTGCCTTACGATGGCATTGCGTTATGTTAAATCCGCCATAAGATACATTTTAATGCAAAAATTTTGCCTTGCCTCACGCGATTCGTCCAGGACGCGTCCCACGTGTGCCCTCAGTGCCAGTGTTTACAAGCTAGCCAGTGCGGGCGTATCCACGCATACATTCGGTACATTTCACCTTATCCCAGTGTTTTTTGTGCTTGAAACTGCAAATAAGTCACCATGGGCCCCAAGAAAGCTTCTAGTGCCAACCCTGTGGTAAAAAGGGTGAGAATTAGTATGGAAATTAAGAAAGATTTTGAAGGGTTTGGGGCTAACCCTGAGAAGTCTATGCCAGTTGTGGAATCCACTGTGCCTACTTCAAAGTTTAAGGAAATGTGTGCAAAGTGGGTTGAACTGCAAACCTTTATGGATGAAAATCACCCTAACACAGCTATTGCAAGCCGTGCTGGTGACTATTACAATAACAATGTAGTGGCCCATTTTAGGCAAATCTTAAAGGAATGGGAGGTACAGACCTCTATGGACAGATTTGTTGTACGACAGAGGTCCAGTGACTCAAGCTGGTCCTAGTGGTATTAAAAGAAGAAGGGAAGTAACCCCGGAAAAGGGCTTGCTACCTCAAGTCCTAATGGAAGGAGATTCCCCTTCTAAACAAAAACTTCCACACTCTCCCCTCCTCCCATCCCATCAATCATCACCAGATCTTCAATAAAGGTAAATGTCATGTATTCTATTCTTAGTAGAGTAGTAATTGTGCATGTCTTCTTCAGTTTGTGTGTATTAAAATTAATATTTCATGTGGTAAAAAAAAAAAATTTCATACTTTCGGGTGTCTTGCATGGATTAATTTGATTTCCATTATTTGTTATGGAGAAAATTAATTCGGGTAACGATAATTTCAACTTACAATGAGCTTTCAGGAATGGATTAATATCGTAAGGTGGGGGTCCACTGTATATATACAGTGGACCCCCGGTTTGCAATGCCATCGGTATCCGATAAATCCGGTATGTGATACATTTTAACGCAAAAATTTTGCCTCGGTTCCCGTTAAAAAACCCGGTATACACGATTCGTCCAAGATGTGTCCACGTGTGGCCTGAACTGTCCCGTGTGGCCTGAACTGTCCCGTGTGTGCCAGCGTTTACAAGCCAGCAAGTGTGCTCCCATCTAAGGATACATTTGGTACATTCCATATTATGACAGAGTTTTTGGTGCTTGTTTCTGCAAAGTCACCATGGGCCCCAAGAAAGCTTCTAGTGCCAACCCTTCGAGAAAAAGGGTGCTAATTACTATTGAAATGAAGAAAGAGATAATTGCAAAGTACGAAAGTGGAGTGTGTGTGTCGGAGCTGGCCAGGTTGTATACCAAACCCCAATCAACCATCTCTACTATAGTGACCATGAAAATGACAATCAAGGAAGCTGTTGTTGCAAAAGGTGCAACTGTAATAACGAAACAGCGACTGCAAGTGTTAGAAGATGTTGAGAGACTGTTATTGGTGTGGATAAATGAAAAACAGATAGCAGGAGATAGCATCTCTCAAGCGATCATTTGTGAAAAGGCTAGGCAGTTGCATGACGATTTGGTAAAGAAAGTGCCTGCAACTAGTGGTGATGTGAGTGAATTTAAGGCCAGCAAAGGTTGGTTTGAAAGATTTAAGAATCGAAGTGGCATACATAGTGCGATAAGGCATGGTGAGGCTGCCAGTTTGGACCAAAAAGCGGCTGAAAAATATGTGAAGGAATTCAAGGAGTACACAGACAGTGAAGAACTGAAACCTGAACAAGTGTTTAATTGTGATGAAACAGGCCTGTTTTGGAAGAAAATGCCAAGCAGGACCTTTTACTCAGGAGGAAAAGGCACTCTCAGGAAATAAGCTTATGAAAGACAGCCTTACTCTTTTGATGTTTGCTAATGCTAGTGGTGATTGCAAAGTGAAGCCTTTATTGGTGTATCACTCTGAAACTCCCAGAGCGTTCAGGCAAAACAATGTCCTCAAGGTTAATTTGTGTGTGCTGTGGAGGGCAAACAGTATGGCATGGATCACTAGGGACTTTTTCTATGACTGGTTACACCATGCATTTGCCCCAAATGTGAAAAATTACCTAATTGAAAAGAAATTAGACCATAAGTGCCTCCTGGTATTAGACAATGCCCCTGGTCATCCTAAAGACTTGGCAGAGTGACTTTCTGGGGACAGGAGCTTCATTAAGGTCAAGTTTTTGCCTCCTAATACC
Source organism: Cherax quadricarinatus (assembly GCF_038502225.1). Classification (NCBI taxonomy): domain Eukaryota; kingdom Metazoa; phylum Arthropoda; class Malacostraca; order Decapoda; family Parastacidae; genus Cherax; species Cherax quadricarinatus. The sequence goes on along the minus strand of NC_091294.1, from coordinate 54,898,351 downwards.
ACTCCTCTCCTGCAGCCCATGGACCAGCAGGTCATTTCCAACTTCAAGAAACTGTACACAAAAGCTATGTTTGAAAGGTGCTTTGAAGTGACCACAGACACTCTAATGACTCTAAAAGAGTTTTGGAAGGATCACTTTAATATCCTCAATTGTATAAACCTTATAGGTGGGGCTTGGGAGGGAGTGACTAAGAGGACCTTGAACTCTGCTTGGAAAAACACTGTGGCCAGAATGTGTAGACAAAAGGGATTTTGAAGGGTTTGAGGCTAACCCTGGGAATCCTATGCCAGTTGAGGAATCCATTGTGGCATTGGGGAAGTCCTTGGGGTTGGAGGTTAGTGGGAAGGATGTGGAAGAGTTGGTGGAGGAGGACAATGACGAACTAACCACTGATGAGCTGCTAGATCATCTTCAACAGCAAGAGGCCAGACCTGAGGAAACTGTTTCGGAGGAGGGGATAGAGAAATTGACGAAGTTGCCTACTTCAAAGATTAAGGAAATGTGTGCAAAGTGGCTTGAAGTACAAACCTTTTTTGATGAAAATCACCCTCACACAGCTACTGCAAGCCGTGTTGGCAACCTGTACACTGACAATGTTGTGAACCACTTTAGGAAAGTCATAAAGGAACGAGAGGTACAGGCCTCTATGGACAGATATGTTGTGCGACAGAAGTCCAGTGACTCTCAAGCTGGTCCTAGTGGCATTAAAAGAAGAAGGGAAGTAACCCCGGAAAAGGACTTGCTACCTCAAGTCCTAATGGAGGGGGATTCCCCTTCTAAACAAAAACTTCCACACTCTCCCCTCCTCCCATCCCATCAATCATCACCAGATCTTCAATAAAGGTAAGTGTCAATTATTCTATTGTGTTTATTCTATTGTTATTATTGTTACTGTAATTATTCTATTGCATTAAACTTAATATTTCATGTGGTAAAAGTTTTTTTTCATATTTTTGGGTGTCTTGCACGGATTAATTTGATTTCCATTATTTCTTATGGGGAAAACTGATTCGCTTTCTGATAATTTTGCTTTACGATGAGCTCTCAGAAACGGATTAATAACGTGAACCGGGGGTCCACTGTATAACCCACTTTTCACAGTCAATCCTTATTGTACTCCACATAATCCTTGAATTTATACATTTATATTCCCTCTTTTCCTGCCATAACTTATCCTTCAACATTATTGTTCCTACTTCTTCAGCTTTAACTCTATTAGAAACCCCTGACCTAATCCCATTTATTTCTCCCCACTGAAACTCTCCTACCCCCTTCAGCTTTGTTTCACTTACAGCCAAGACATCTGTGTATTATAGAACAATATACTATAATGTAAAACTATGTAATTCTATGGAATTCAGTGAAATCTTGTTGATGAGAGAGAAAGACTATTGTTGCAGAGATGCATCTCATCACTGCAACACCAGAGCTCATGTCACAGGCTCATACAAGCAATATATCTCATGTTTTGAATACTAAAACACCTTAAAATACATCTTATATCATAAGAAACTAGTGTACAATGTTACACACTGACAACAGAAACAACTGAAAAAGAAATCATAATTTGACATCAATAAAATATAAAACAAATAATGTACTATAGCATTTATGCAATAGTACATTATTTGTTTTACAAACTATTTTTTTTTATTTTGCTAGGTACACATGGAAATTAAAAATGTATGACCTTCCACAGTTAATGGCTTAATACCAATTTCCTATGAGTAACCTAGTCTTAAGATGTATTAATCATAGTGATGCTCAATACATTACATTATAATATATCTATACTACAAACAAATTTGCAGACTTACCAAGTAATTTCTTTGCTTCTCAGTTTGGAATTTGTGAAACTCTGTTCCACCTCGTCGAGTAAATCATCAATGTCATCTGCCATTGTTGCCTGTCAGAGTATTTATCTTAGTTCTTAAAATAATTACACTATAATAATAATAATAATAATAATAATAATAATAATAATAATAATAATAATAATAGCAATAATAATAATATTAATAATACAGTAGGGCCCCGCTTTACGGCATTTTGCTAATACGGTCATTTCAAATTATGACCAAAACTCGCTATACGGCTCCCCCCACCTGACTTTCTAATACAGTCACCGCGTCCCACCCGGTTTGTTTACATTCTCTGTGAGATCCGTAAGCACTAAGTCTCTCCATTATGTCTGGAAACTCCAAAATTTTAAGTGTTTTTAAAAGTTATTTTATATTTTATATATACTCTGATAATTATACTTATGTATACCTGTACTTAAATAAACTTACATACTGTGCTGGCATGCAGGTACACATTAAAATCAGTAAGAGTGTCTTATGTCTCCAGACGTCATATTAGTAATGATAATAATAATCATCGAGTCTCATTAAATGTCGTACATTACGTTGATATACATATTCTCATTAATCCATCTATGATATTTTTTCAAAATTATATAATAAACACTATGCATAACATATAAAGATGATAAATACACCCCACAGTAAAATAAATAAACATAAATATGAGATGTGATAGCAGACGACTTGCACAAGTGACGCCATATTAGAAATAATAATAATAATAATCACCGAGTCTCATTAAAAGTAGTATATTACGTTAATATACACATTTTTATTAATCCATCCATGATATTTTTTTCAAAATTATATAATAAACATGATACATAACATATAGATGATAAATACACCCCACAATAGAATAAATAAACAAATATGAGATGTGGTAGCCAGATAACTTGTACAAGTGATGGCAAGAATAACATTTTCTCTAATCTAACATAAGAGAAAATGTGTTACTGGGGGTAACTGTAGAAAATTATTCCTTTTGTATGTATGTAAGTAAGTTTATTCAGGTATACACAAATACAGTTACATAGATTATCATACATAACAGCATATGTGTACAGAACCCAGGATAACCCAAAAAAGTAAGACAGAGTAACATATTTCCATTGCCTTCACTCAGTGTCATTTTTTATAAAAATGGTGTTACATGAGAATGGGAGTGTTATTCTTTATTTATTCTACCGTATCAACGTAGAGACAACCTGTACACAATGTAACTTGTACACAAACCAGATGTGTACACTTTGTTTACAAAACTTACGTTCGCCTGGTTTGTTTACATAACTCGGCACCTGTCCTCCCTCATGCACTCATTCTTTCTCTCTCTCATTTATTCGTTTTATCTCATTTACTTACTCCTGACCCTACATTAAGACTACAAATATTTTAAGGTAAGTAATGAGTGAACTGTATATACATTTTATCATTCTAGGATGCTTAAATATCATAGAATATGTGTGGGTGGGTTGGCCTCGTATGGTAGCCCGGCTGACTACCATACATACCACACTTGATTTTTTACAATAAATACTACTCATCTCACCCTAGATTAAGACTACAAATATTTTACGGTAAGTAATGAGTAAACTGTATATGCATTTTATCGCTCTGGGATGCTTAAATGTAATAGAATATTATGTGTAGGTGGGTTGGCCTGGTATGGTAGCCTGGCTGACTACCATATTTATTTTATTTATTTATTTAATAATTTGAACATACATACAGAGTTACAAAAAAATACAGGTAAGAGCAGCATGCCAAAGCCACTTGTATGCATAGCATTACATACCACACTTAATTTCTTACAATAAATACTACTTGTCTCACCCTAGATTAAGACTATAAATATTTTAAGGTAAGTAATGAGTGCACTATGTGTGTATTGTACTTTTTTATTGTTTTTTGATGCCTAGTTCTAATGCTAACTTAATATATGTTAGTGTAAACTTGTTATCTAGTGTTTGTATGCATTTATAAGTGGAAAAAAAGGGTGTTCCACTTTACGGCGATTTCCGCTTTACGGCGGTAGCCTGGAACCTAACCTGCCGTATAAGTGGGGCCCTACTGTAATAGCAATAATAATAATAGTAACAATAAAATATAAATAAATCATAATGGAATAAATAGTAATACAGTGGAACCTTCACTTACGAGTTCAATCCATTCCAGGAGCTAGCTCGTAACTCAATTTACTCGTATATCAAATTAATTTTCCTCATTTAAATTAATTGGAAAGCCATTAATTCGTTCCTGCACTCTGGAGAGAGAAGAAAAAATACAGTAGGGCCATACTTATACAGCGGGTTAGGTTCCAGGCTGTCGCCGGAAAGCAGACATCGCCAGAAGGCAGAATGCCATTTTTTTCCATTTATAAATGCATATAAATGCCAGACAAGAAGTTTGCACTAAATTATATTAAGTCAGTAATAGAACTAGGCATTAAAAACACCCAAAGTAAAATACATTCACAGTAAATTCATTACTCATCTTAAAGTATTTGTAAACTTAAGTAGTACTTATTTGTACGAAGTCAGGTGCAGGTAGCCCAGGTGTAGGTAGCATTGGCTCCCTGTCTCATACTTAATATACGATATTTAAAACATCCCAGAGAGGTAAAATACACATACAGTACACTCATTATTTACCTTAAAATATGTGTAGTCTTAATACAGTGGACCCCCGGTTAACGATATTTTTTCATTCCAGAAGTATGTTCAGGTGCCAGTACTGACCGAATTTGTTCCCATAAGGAATATTGTGAAGTAGATTAGTCCATTTCAGACCCCCAAACATACACGTACAAACGCACTTACATAAATAAACTTACATAATTGGTCGCATTGGGAGGTGATCGTTATGCGGGGGTCCACTGTATAGGAAGAGAGGTGAGTAGTGTTTATTTGTAGGAAGTCAGTGTAGGTAGCAGGTAGGTGTAGCCTGCCTGGGCTACACCTACTGGCTACCTACACTGTGGCCCAGAGCCACATTATTAACATCGACATGCCTTGTTCACTGAATTTAATAATTTCTAACAACTACCTTTAGATGCCATCATAAACGAAGGTAGAAGTAATGAATAATTCGTGCCAAAAATTGTAATCAAAAGTGGAGTGAGGGAGTGGCTGGGCCAAACGCAGATTCATACACATTTTCTCTGATGACTGAACAGAAAAAACGTAATGTTGTCCCTCCACCCGACTACCACACAGCTCCACAAGTATTATTATCAGAGCATATAAAATATGCAATAAATGCCAGACAACAAGTTTACACTAACTTATATTAAGTTAGCAATAAAAATAGGCATTAAAAACACAATAAAAGGTAAGATACACACAGAGTACACTTATTACTTACCTTAAAATATTAATATTAATGTGTGAGAGGTGAGTGGCAGGGTGTTTATTGAATAAAATCAGAATGGCACAGCATCATCCTCTAACTTGGCACTTAAAGCAAGAGGCTTATGACTTTTCTTTTTATTACAGCTAACCTTAGACGCCATCGTCAATGAGAGCCAACTAGTTAACAAAAGAGTAAACGAGAGAGAGAACGAGATACAGAGCTGAGACAATGTAAGAACACAAACTGAACAGGTAGTGGGCGATCACTTGGTCAGGCGAAATAAATGCGTATTAATATGTGTCTACTTTTAGTTTATTCACGTACGTTTGTAAGAGTTTGTAAAACGTTTGCCTCAATATTTTTTTTATTTTAATAATAATTACCTCACAATACAAATACTCTTACATTGTGTACAAGTTAGTTCAGAATAAACAAACAGCAACACACCATTTTTAGAGTGAATGAAGATAATAATAATAATAATAATAATAATAATAATAATACAGTGGAACCTCAAAAATCAAACTGCTCCCAACACAACCAATTATGTAAGTGTATTTTTGTAAGTGCTTTTATAAGTGTAATTTTGATGGTCTGAAATGTACTAATCTAATTTACATTATTCCTGATGGGAATAAATTCATTCGGTAAAGGCACTCAAACAGCCTTCTGGACTGAAGAAAGTTCGATATTTGAGGTTCCACTGTAATAATAATATTATTATTATTATTATTATTATTATTATTTATTATAAAAAGCACTAAACCCACAAGGGTCGTGAATTGCTATATATAGAGTAAAGGCATACGAAAAGAAAATTTTTCTACAGTTATCCCCCAGTTTGACTAGAGAAAACGTAATTCTTCCGACACTACCTACACAGTTGCTTTGTAAACAAATCTCATATTTACGTCAATTTTTATTCTGTGAGTGTATGTATCATGTTTCATATATAATTTTGAGGAAAATATCATAGATGGATTAATGAAAATGTCTATTGATGTAAAATAAGACATTTAGTGTGCCCAAGAGTGATTATTATTATGTAGTACAGGTCTCCCTCAACATTCACGTTTTCAACTTTCACGGACTTCACACATTAGCGAATTCCCAACCGCCAAATTCCCAGCCACCAAATTCCCAGCCGCCAAAATCATATTTAAGTTTCCCGCCACCTGCGAGTCCCTACTACCCTCCCTCCGACACCAGCAACTGGCAGCCAGCCCTCCCACAACTCAGTGTGGTGAGTGTTTTGTTTATTCATTATTTGCTATTAAACTACAGTAGTATAAATAATGTAAACCCATTCATGACTGCATATTGGAATGGCTATTCGAACAGGTGACATCATGCGTTTACTCTTTAACACTGCAAAGAATTAAACATTTCTGCTACAGCTAATAATAACAATAGTAGTAGTAGTAGTAGTAGTAATAATAATAATAATAATAATAATAATAATAATAATAATAATAATAAATATGATATAATTGAAGTAGGAAATTGTACAAAAATACGAGGGAGTGGTTGACACATCGTCAGTGTAACTTTGTTTATGCTGGAGTGAACATTAGTCTCCCTGCTCTTCCAAACATTTCACAATAATTCATTGTGTTTGGTGCTTGTAGACTGAGTGTGACTGGAGTGGTAGAGGCAGTGATTGAGGCAATGGTATTTATTAAATACATACATGTTAATAATAATACATGTTATTAATAATAACATGTACTATTATTATTTATAACATATATGTTATTAAATACCACTGCCTCAACTGCTGAATTACTGTGAAATGTTTGGAAGAGCAGGGAGACTAATGTTCACTCCAGCATAAACAAAGTCACACTGACGATGTGTCAACCACTCCCTCGTATTTTTGTACAATTTCCTTCTTCAATTATATCGTATTTATTATTATTATTACTATTATTATTATTATTATTATTATTATTATTATTATTATTATTATTATTATTATTGTTATTATTAGCAATAGCAGAAATGTTCGATTCTTTGCAGTGTTCAAGAGTAAACACATGATGTCACCATCTAATACCTTTCCTAATAGCCATTCCAATATGCAGTCATGGATGAGTTTACATTATTTATTCTGTAGTTTAATAGCAAATAATGAACAAACAAAACACTCACCACACTGAGTGGTGGGAGGGCTGGCTGCCAGTTGCGGGGGTCGGAGGGAGGGTAGTAGGGACTCGCAGTGGTGGAGGCAGTGGTGGAGTCTGTTATTTAATAACATACATGTTAACATACATGTTATTAAATAACATACATGTTATTAAATAACATACGTTATTAAAGCATAACATGTATATATTTAGTACAATTTACGACGTTTTCATGTATTTTATGATTATTCATGGTTCAACAAGTTAAGGAAGCAGTATTGTAATATATTTCCCTACAATATATTGGGGCACCAAACATTCACGGTTTTTCAACATTCGCGAGGATCTTGATCCCCTAACCCTCGCAAATGTTGAGGGAGACCTGTATTGGCGTCATGAGTAGAGAGAGACTTAGCGATTTTAATGTGTACCTGCACACCAGCACAGTATTTAAGTATATTTAGGTACAGGTACACGTAAGTATAATTATCAGAGTACATATAAAATATGCAGTAACTTTAAAACACTTGAAATTTTGGAAAGTTTCCTGACATAATAGATGTGGTCACAGAAAATGTAAACAAACCGGGTGGGGGGCGCCGTATTTGAAAGACCGCTTGCTGTATAGCAAATTTTGGTCATAATTTGACATCGCCGTATTAGCAGAACGCCCTAAGGCGAAACACCATAAAGCGGGGCCTTACTGTACTTGAATATGACGCTATTATCAACTGTACGGCTTATTTAACTATCACAATTCATCTAATATGACATAATAAACAATATAATTAGCACAGAAACATGATATATGCTCAAGAATTAATAAAGTAGGCCATAATATGGTGGCACAGGAAGTGGCAGCGGCAAAAGCGTCGGCCATTTCTGTCCCAATTTGACTCTAGTATCTTCCCATGTTCTTACTGTAAGAGAAAACAGAGCATTTTTGAGGCTAACTGCAGTAGATCACTAGGACTCATGGTTAGATTAAAGAAATTTGGCCAAATGACTGTAAAAAAATGCAAACAAGCACGAGAAAACTGCCCCCCACAGGGATGTAAACATGTTTAATGCTTACCAGCTGTGCCAACTAGCAGAAGCAATCTGAATTATTATTACATACGTATTATGCATTATTATTATTACAGTGGTCCCTCAATTATCGTCCATAATCCATTCCTGGAAGTAGGACTATTATCGAAATAGACAATTTTCGAATCAATTTTCCCCATAAGAAATAATGTAAATACAATTAATCCGTTCCTGACACCCAGAAGTATTAAAACAAAAAATGTTTTTACATGAAATATAGATGTAGTACATAAACAATACAATGGCACATGATGAATGAAAAATTAACAGAATAACACATAACACTTACCTTTATTGGCGATTCTTCTTAGTGTATGGAAGACTGGAGAAGGAGATTGGATTATTTACTGTTTGGAAGGGGAATCCCCTTCCATCAACACTTCAGGTACCAAGTGCTTTTCTGGGGTTACTTCTCTTCTCTGTCTCTTAATGCCAATAGGATCAGCTTGAGTCACTGGAGTCCTGTCTCGCAAAAAAACTGTCCAGAGAGCTCTGTTTCTGGCATCTCTTTAACCCTTAAACGGTCCAAACGTATATATACGTTCACTCGCGTAGCGCCCCAAATTTTTTGAGGAAAAAAAAATCTTTTCTTTTAAAATGAAAAAAAGAGCATATTGTGCCCAGGCATCCCCAATTATTTTAATATGGCACACAGTGAGTGCGCACACCCATTCTCTCATGTCTAGGTGACTCACGTTTATTGTGGCAATGTTGAATGAATGACAAAGAAAACGTATATATACGTTTGGGGCGCTACGCGCGTGAACGTATATATACGTTTGGACCGTTTAAGGGTTAAAACTTCCCTAAAATGGGCCAAGACTTTGTCACTGTACAAGTTGCTGATATGGCTTGCAACATCCTTCTCAAGGTGATGTTTCTCCATGAATCTTTCCATCCTACTCCACATTTCAAAAATCTCCTTAATTTCTGAAGAAGGCACCTTCTTCCATCTCTCTTCCTCCTCCTCTGCAGCAAGATTCTGAGCTGCGATCTGTTCCTGTTCCTGCTGAAGCTCTTGCAGCTCCTCAGTGTTAGCTCTTCATTGTGGTCCACCACCAACTCTTCCACATCCTCCAAACTAACATCCAACCCCATGGAACTCCCCAGTACCACAATAGAGTTCACAACTGACAAAGGCTCATCAGGGGCTGCCTCAAACCCTTCAAAATCCCTCTTGTGGACACAATCTGGCCACAATTTTCTCCAAGCAGAGTTCAAAGTCCTGGTAGTCACTCCCTCCCAAGCCTTACCTATAAGGCTTATGTAAGGAAGAATACTGAAGTGTTCTTTCCAAAAATCTCTTAGGGTCAAGTGAGTGTCTGAGGTCACATTAAAGCACCTTTCAAACATTGCTTTGGTGTAGAGTTTTTTAAAGTTTGAAATGATCTGCTGGTCCATGGGCTGGAGGAGAGGAGTGGTATTCGGGGGCAAGAACTTTACTGTGATGAACCCAAACTCCTTCAGAATTAGGTCATCCAAGTTTGGAGGATGAGCAGGTGCATTGTCCATTACTAGGAGGCACTTGAGATCCAATTTCTTTTCCAGGCGGTAATTCTTCACACTAGGGCCAAACACTTCATTGAACCACTCGACGAAAATTTCCCTCGTGACCCATGCCTTACTATTAGATCTCCAAAACACACAATTTACTCTTCATAACACTGTTTTTCTTGAACACTCTGGAATTTTCAGAATGGTACACTAGTAATGGCTTCACTTTGAAATCCCCACTAGCATTAGCACAGAACATGAGTGTCAGCCTGTCTTTCATAGGCTTGTGTCCAGGCAGTGCCTTTTCTTCCTGAGTAATGTAGGTCCTCTTTGGCATTTTCTTCCAAAAGAGGCCTGTTTCATCACAATTGAACACTTGTTCAGGTTTCAGTCCTTCAGCCTCTATGTACTCCTTGAATTCCTGTACATATTTTTCAGCCTCTTTTTTGTCAGAACTGGCAGCGTCACCATGCCTTATCACAATGTGTGTGCCAGTACGCTTCTTAAATCTCTCAAACTAGCCTTTGCTGGCCTTAAATTCACTCACATCACCACTAGTTGCAGGCAATTTCTTTACCAAACCGTCATGCAACTGCTTAGCCTTTTCACAAATAAGCGACGTCATAAGACTATCTCCTGCTAATTGTTTCTCCTTTATCCACACCAATAATAACTTCTCAACATCTTCGAGTACTGGTGATCTCATTTTTGTCAGCATATTTACCCGCTTTGCAACAACAGCTTCCTTGATTTCCTTTTTCTTGGATATGATGGAAGATATGGTAGTACGGGATTTGTTATGCATTCTGGCCAGTTCGCCCACACGTATGCCACTTTCATATTGTTCAATGATGTTATTCTTAAATTCAATCGTATTTCTCACCTTCTTTACCAAAGGCTTGGCACTAGGAGCTTTCTTTGGAGCCATGGTAGCTTATTTAGCACTTACAAGCACTAAAATCATCGGAATATTATGAAATATTTCGTATGAACATGTGAGGGGACCGTCGCTCACTGGTAAACAATGGCACACTGGCTGGGAAGGGAGGCCGAGGTGGCTCAGAGCGTGAGTACGCGTCCAGGACGAAAGACGATTAGCGAGTTAACGGACCATTTGCGAGCCAATGTTTAGATGTAATAATGGGACTATTTCCAAAATGGACGACTTTCAGGCCGGACGATTATTGAGGAACCACTGTATTACAGTGGACCCCCGCATACCGTTGGCATCACATAACGTTAAATCCGCATAGCGATACATTTTATCACTAAAATTTTGCCTCGCATAGCGCTAAAAAACTCGCTCAACGCTATTCATCCGAGACGCGTCTATGTGAGGCCTGAGCCAGCCTCACATGTTCCGCCGGTGGCATTGTTTACAAGCCAGACTCCGCGGTAACATCCAAGCATACAATCGGAACATTTCGTATTATTACAGCGTTTTTGGTGATTTTATCTGCAAAATAAGTGACCATGGGGCCCAAGAAAGCTTCTAGTGCCAACCCTGTGGTAAAAAGGGTGAGAAATATTATCGAAATACTCTGGTACCATGGTCAACTGCTGATGTTGCTGCTGCTGTAGCACTGTCAGCTGCTGCTGCTGCTGTAGCACTGTCAGCTGCTGCTGCTGCTGTAGCACTGTCAGCTGCTGCTGCTGCTGTACCACCGTCAGCTGCTGCTGCTGCTGTAGTACCGTCTGCTGCTGCTGTAGCACCGTCTGCTGCTGCTGTAGCACTGTCAGCTGCTGCTGTAGCACTGTCAGCTGCTGCTGCTGCTGTTGTAGCACTGTCAGCTGCTGCTGCTGCTGCTGCTGTAGCACTGTCAGCTGCTGCTGCTGCTGCTGTAGCACTGTCAGCTGCTGCTGCTGCTGTAGCACCGTCAGCTGCTGCTGCTGCTGTACCACCATCTGCTGCTGCTGTAGTACCGTCTGCTGCTGCTGTAGCACCGTCTGCTGCTTCTGTAACACTGTCAGCTGCTGCTGTAGCACTGTCAGCTGCTGCTGCTGCTGTTGTAGCACCGTTGTTGGTGTGGCTTATCGAGAATACCAAGAAACAATTAACCCCAGAGGGTTAGCCACCCAGGATAACCCAAAAAAGTCAGTGTCATCGAAGACTGTCTAACTTATTTCCATTGGGGTCCTTAATCTTGTCTCCCAGGATGCAACCCACACCAGTCGACTAACACCCAGGTGAACAGGGAAAAATGCCTGGAACTAGTGCTCATATTGGTGAATTTAAAGCCAGTAAAGGTTGGTTTGAGAGATTTAAGAATTGTAGTGGCATACACAGTGTGATAAGGCCTGTTCTGGAAGAAAATGCCAAACAGGACCTACAGTACTCAGGAGGAAAAGGCACTCCCAGGACACAGTGTCTCATCAGTCATTGCTGCATCTTCAATAAAGGTGTCATTTATTCTTCATTTAGTAGAGTAGTACATGCACAATATATATTGTGCATGTACTACTTTACTATTGTGCATGTATCCTTCTCTTTGTGTGTAGGAAAATGTATATTTCATGTGGTAAAAAATTTTTTTTCATACTTTTGGGTGTCTTGCACGGATTAATTTGATTTCCATTATTTCTTATGGGGAAAATTCATTCGCATAACGATAATTTCGCATAACAATGAGCTCTCAGGAACGGATTAATATCGTTATGTGGGGGTCCACTGTATTATTATTATTATTATTATTATTAGTTTAGGGAACTGAAGCTCTATCATTATAATAATAATAATAATAATATACAGTGGACCCTCGAGTTTCGGCGGCATCGACTTTTGTGAAATCCAACTTTCGGGTTTTTTCGGCAAAATTTGGCCTCGCGGTTCTTGATTAGACTCGTGATTCGGCGACTGTCCAGTACCCGCCCGCCCGTCACCACGCACACAAAACCAGTCTCCCATGCCATTCACGCTCAGTGTGCCATTGTTTACCAACACGTGACCATCACCCCACGGGTTCATACGTAATAATCCATTGTTTTTTGTGATTGCAACTGCTAAATAAGTCACCATGGGCCCAAGGAAAGCTAGTGCAAGCCCTTTGGTAAAGAAAGTGAGGAACACGATCGAATTCAAGAAGGAAATCATTGAAAAATATGAGAGTGGAGTGCGTGTTACAGAGCTTGCCAGGATGTATGGCAAACCCCATTCAACCATCACTCCGATCGTGGCGAAAGGAAAGGAAATAGTGTGCTGTTGTTGCAAAAGGGGTAGATATGCTGACAAAAAGGAGATCACAAATCCTCGAAGTGGAGAGGTTATTGTTGGTGTGGATTACCAAAAAACAGTTACAAGGAGATAGTTATGCAGTCGATAATATGTGAAAAGGCAAGGCAGTTGCATGACGATCTCGTAAAGAAAATGCCTGCAACAAGTGGTGATGCTTGTGATTTTAAGGCCAGCAAAGGTTGGTATGAGAGATTTAAGAAGCGTAGTGGCATTCACAGTGTGATAAGGCATGGTGAGGCCACCAGTTCTGACAAAATTGCAGCTGAGAAGTTTGTACAGGAGTTTAAGGAGTGTGTAGACACTGGAGAATTCAAACCCCAGCAAGTGTTTAATTGTGACGAAACAGGCCTCTTTTGGAAGAAAATGCCAAAGAGGACCTACATCATGCAGGAGGAAACGGCACTCCCAGGACACAAGCCTATGAAGGATAGGCTTACTCTCATGTTTTGTAGTAATGCTAGTGGGAATTTTAAAGTGAAGCCTTTACTGGTGTATCACTCTGAAAATCCATGAGTGTTCAAGAAAAACAGTGTCTCCAAGAGTAATTTGTGTGTGATGTGGAAGTCTAACAGTAAGGCATGGGTCACAAGGGATATTTTCCTAGACTGGTTTAATGAAGTGTTTGGCCCCAGTGTGAAGAAATACCTCCTGGAAAATAAACTGTCACTCAAGTGCCTCCTGGTAATGGACAATGCTCCTGCTCATCCTCCAGACTTGGAAGAGCAAATAGTGGAGGAGTTTAGTTTCATCACGGAGAAGTTCTTGCCCCATAATACAACTCCTCTCCTCCAGCCCATAGACCAGCAGGTCATTTCAAACTTCAAAAAACTCTACACAAAAGCAGTGTTTCAAAAGTGCTTTGAAGTGACCTCAGACACAGAACTGACCCTAAGAGAGTTCTGGAAAGATCACTTTAATATCCTCCATTGCATATATCTTAGAGGTAAGTCTTGGGAGGGAGTGACTTCCAGGACTTTGAACTCTGCTTGGAGAAAATTGTGGCCAGAATGTGTAGAAGAGAGGGATTTTGAAGGGCTTGGGGCTTACCCTAAGGAGCCTATGCCAGTTGTGGAATCTATTATGGCATTGGGGATGTCCCTGGGGTTGGAGGTGAGTGGTGATGATGTGGAAGAGTTGGTGGAGGACCACAGGGAAGAGCTAACCACTGAAGAGCTGCAAGAGCTTCATCTGCAACAGCAAGAGATCACAGCTCAGGAAACTGCTGCAGAGGAGGAGGAGGAAGAGAGATGGAGGAAGGTGCCTTCTCCAAAGATTAAGGACATTTGTGCAAAGTGGACTGAAGTGCAAACATTTATGGATGAACTTCACCCTAACAAAGCTGTTGCAGGCCGTATTGGCAACATGTACAATGACAGTGTTATGTCCCACTTCAGACAAATCTTAAAGAAACGCCAGAAGCAGAGCTCTCTGGACAGATATTTTGTGCGACAGGGTTCCAGTGACTCTCAAGTTGTTCCCAGTGCTAGTGTCTTTAAAAAACAAAGAAGGGAAGTAACCCAAGATAAGGACTTCATACCTGAAGTCCTAATGGAAGGAGATTCTCCTTCCAAACAATAGTGTACACCTTCCTTTTATCCCCTCCTCCCGTCTTCCATCCACCCAGAAGTCTTCAGTAAAGGTAATTGTAATGTTATTATTACTTTTCATATGCATGTACTTGATTTCTCATTGTTTTCAGTATGTAAATCTTTATTTAATTTGAAAAAAAATATTTTATTTTAATATTTTTGGGTGTCTGGAACGGATTAATTTTATTTCCATTATTTCTTATGGGGAAAATGGTTTCGCCATTCAGCAATTTTGACTTTCGGCAGGCTCTCTGGAACGGATTAATCACGAAACTCGGGGGTCCACTGTATTATTATTAATAGTATTATATTATTATTATTATTATTGTTATTAATTTAGGGAACTGAAGCTCTATCATTATTATTATTATTATTAATTTAGGGAACTGAAGCTCTATCGTTATTATAATAATACAGTAGACCGCCACTGAAGAATTGCTGCACAATTTTATGTAACACCTTGTATAATTAATTTAACATGGTTCAGTTTGTGGGAAGGAAAAAAAAAATTCTCTTTTGCTCAAGTGGCCGCCTTGTTGTGGAGCAGCTGGGGAGCCCTCCCCTACCACTCCCCAACACCACCCCCCACCATCTCAGCATTCGTAATTCATACGTGTCCAGTCTTTCTCTGCTATAAGGCAGCTGTGTTTGTCAATTGTGTTATGATATTTTAATTACTATATCTTGTATCTGCCAAGCAATCATGACACCCAGTAGCCATACTAGTGTTGCTGAAAGTGGCACGAAGAGGTATAAGCACTTAAGTCTTAAAATTAACAAAGATATTAAACAAGAGATAACCTGTAGCCATAACTGAAGTGTTACTTTGTACACAGAAAAAGAGGTTAACATGAGTTTGTGTGACTGAATGACTGACTTACTGAATGACTGACTTTCTGAGTAACTGACTTGCTGAATGACTGACTTACTGAGTGACTTGACTGAATGACTTACTTAGTGACTTGACTGACTTACTGAATGACTAGACTGACTTATTGAATGACTTGACTGACTTACTGAATGACTTGACTGACTTACTGAGTGACATGACTGACTTACTGAGTGACTTGACTGACTTACTCAGTGACTTGACTTACTGATTGACTTGATTGACTTACTGAGTGACTTGGCTGACTTACTGAATTTCACTGACTTATTAAATGACTTGACTGACTGTGAGTGACTAAACTGACTTACTGAGTGATGACTGACTTGACTGACTTACTGAGTGACTTGACTGACTTACTGAATGATTAGACTGACTTATTAAATGACTTGACTGACTTACTGAATGACTTGACTGACTTACTGAGTGACTTGACTGACTTACTGAATGATTAGACTGACTTATTAAATGACTTGACTGACTTACTGAATGATTTGACTGACTTACTGAGTGACTTGACTGACTTATTGAGTGACTTGACTGACTTGATTTACTGAATGACTTGACTGACTTACTGAGTGACTTGAATGACTTGACTGACTTACTGCATGACTTGACTGACTTACTGAATGACTAGACTGACTTACTGAATGACTTGACTGACTTACTGAATAACTTGACTGACTTACTGAGTGACATGACTGACTTACTGAGTGACCTGACTGACTTACTCAGTGACTTGACTTACTGATTGACTTGACTGACTTGCTGAATGACTTGACTGACTTACTGAATGACTTGACTGACTTACTGAATGACTTCACTGACTTACCGAGTGACCTGACTTACTGAATGACTTCACTGACTTACTGAGTGAATTGATTGACTTACTGAGTGACTTGACTGACATACTGAGTGACTTGACTGTAATTATTATTATTATATTATTATTATTGCTGAGAAGAAAAAGAGAATGATTTCCATGGAATTAAAGCATGAAATCATAGATAAACAAGCGAGGTGTCCAGTTTTTGGCTTGAGGGGGAAGAGGGAGGGGAAAGCTGGCTCGTAATTCAAATGTTGGCTCGTAACTCAGAGCAGCAAAAAATCGACCCAGGGACGGCTCGTATCTCAAAAAACTCATAAGTTGGGACACTCGTAAGTCAAGGTTCCACTGTAAAATAATAATAATGAAATAAAACATTAACAAAATTAAAATAATAATAATACAATGATAATAATCAAATGATAATAAATATAATAAAATATATAATAATAATGAAATAAAATAATTAATATACAGCAGACCATTACGTATTTAACACGGGTTTATTTCACACATTTTGGTTATAGCACTACTGAAGAATTGCAGCACAATTTTATACAACACTTCATAAAATTAACTTAACACGGTTTAATTTGCAGGAGAGGAAAAAATTTGGAATGTCGCCCACAGGATACTTCTGGCTATGGGTTAGACCACTGAGTCAACGGGGAAGACCCCGCCACCCTCTGCCTCCCAACCTACCCACCACCACTCCCACCACCCTTGTCCCAGTCTTCAGTTCATATGCATGTAGAATCATCCTCTGCTAGGAGCTAGCTGTGTTTATTTTTGGTTGTGGATTGAGTTCAGATCTTTTAATTGCCATATCTTAAATCTGCCAAGCACTCATGGCACCCAGTAAGCATACAAGTGTTGCTGAAAGTGAAATTGTTGAGATGCACCATGTGGGCTGTTCCTAGGAGAGCAGCTAGGGAGTGTGTAGACTTATGTTTTGTATATTGTATATTCTGTATATATCTATCTAGAATAGAGTTCTATTTTTTTTATAGTAGTTTAAATAACCTGTGAAGAGGGCTGGTGAAAGGGTTTCAGAGACACTGAGGATGATCAATCATGAATGTAAGTATTACCCTAGACTGTTAAGGCCTTTATGTAAAAGCTACCCCACACTAGAACATGTAGTGAAAACCTTACTATCAAAGTATAAGCGGCAACAACATAACAAAATGCCTCCTACTACTTTCAAGAAAAGTGCTCAGAAGAGGTGTTTTGTCTGTGCACATACCACAAAATGCCCACAAAAATGCAGAGACACTCGTTTTATGTGTGAGGAGTGTAAAAGTCCACAGTGCATTACACAGTTTCAAAGACTTCCACAAGCTGCAGCAGTTCTAGGAGAGTGTTCAGTGATTGTACATTTGTATATATGTTATAGAATAATAGTAATAAAAAAATTTTTGTATTGTGTAAACAAGTTTTGTAAAAAATATAATAATGATAATGTTTGTGCGGTTATTGTGTTGTATACAATGAGTGTATATTTGAACAATGCACCTTACTTTGGTCTCATAGGCCACATAAGTTACTTAGAAAAAAATTATTGGAAAATACAAGAAACCTTCAAATTGGAGTAAATAAAAGAATACCGGGTGAGGGGCATTCGCCACTGTTGCCATACGCAGCTCATTTTCTGCCAACTTTATGCCTCTATATCTTGGTACGTACTGATGGCAAATTTTTTTTAGGCTACAAACACTCAGCAAAATAATCCTAACATTTTGGTAAGAAAAAATTATTTTTTTATTTTTCGAATATTTTTCGACATAGAATGACAGTTTCAGTAATAGGCTTGTGACAGTCAAAGGGTTAATATCACCTCTCGTATCAGTAAATCTATTAGAATAAAATAGTTGGTTGGACTTTCTCATTAATTTGGTGAGGAATGACGTACAGTGGACCCCCGGTTAACGATTTTAATCCGTGCAAGAGGGCTCATCGTTATGCGAAATAATCGTTATGCGAATTAATTTTCCCCATAAGAAATAATGGAAATAAAATTAATCCGTGCAAGACGCCCAAAAGTATGAAAAAAAAATTTTTTTACCACATGAAATGTTAATTTTAATACACACAAACTGAAAAAGGCATGCACAATTACATGACACTTACTTTTATTGAAGATCTGGTGATGATTGATGGGATGGGAGGAGGGGAGAGCATTATCTTCTTACTGTTTAGAAGGGGAATCCCCTTCCATTAGGACTTGAGGTAGCAAGTCCTTTTCTGGGGTTACTTCCCTTCTTCTTTTAATGCCACTAGGACCAGCTTCAGAGTCACTGGACCTCTGTCGCACAACAAATCTGTCCATAGAGCTCTGTACCTCCCGTTTCTTCAAGACTTTCCTAAAATGGGCCATAACATTGTCATTGAAATAGTCACAAGCACGGCTTGCAACAGCTGTGTCAGGGTGATTTTCATCTATAAAGGTTTGCAGTTCAAACCACTCTGCACACATTTCCTTAATCTTTGAAGTAGGCACAATGGATTCCACAACTGGCATAGGCTTCTCAGGGTTAGCCCCAAACCCTTCAAAATCTTTCTTAATTTCCATACTAATTCTCACCCTTTTTACCACAGGGTTGGCACTAGAAGCTTTCTTGGGGCCCATGGTCACTTATTTTCCAGAAACACCACCGAAAACACTGTAATAATACGAAATATTCCGAGTGTATGCTTGGATGTTACCGCGGAGGCTGGCTGGTAAACAATGGGACGGCCGGCACATGTGAGGGCACATTGGACGCGTCTCGGACGAAAATCGGTATGCGGGTTTTTAATCGGTATGCGGGGCAAAAATTTTGCGATAAAAGTAATCGTTATGCGGAAAAATCGCTATGCGATGCCATCGTTATGCGGGGGTCCACTGTATAATGTTTGATGAATTCTTTAGTTATTAAGCCCCTTCTATATTGTTTTTCATAATGATGTTTCATACTCATGGATCTTAGGCTGGTGTTAGTAAGCAATGGGCAACTTAATCTTTTATTAGTGATCTGTTTAGTTTTTATAGAATAATGTTTGTTATACAGTGGTCCCTCGCTTTTCGTAGTTCCCGGCAATCGTAAATTTCGCCAATCATAGGGTTATTTTCGTATAAACATGGACTCGCTTTTCATAAGTTGACTCGCAAGTCGTAATTTGTCCCGGACGCGTACCCACAGCGTGAGCCGTAGCGGCAGCCAGTCTGGCATTGTTTACCAGTGAGCGAAGGTCCCCTCACGTGCTCCAGCGAAATATTTCATAATATTCCATTTATTTTAGTGCTTGCAAGTACTAAATAAGCTACCATGGCTCCAAAGAAAGCTCCTAGTGCCAAGCCTTTGGTAAAGAAGGTGAGAAATACGATTGAATTTAAGAAAACCATCATTGAACAATATGAAAGTGGTACAAGTGTGGCCGAACTGTCCAGGATGTATAAGAAACCCTACACAACCTTATGTTCCATAGTGGCCAAGAAAAAGGAAATCAAGGATGCTGTTGTTGCAAAGGGGGTAACTATGCTGACAAAAATGAGATCACCAGTACTCGAAGAGGTTGAGAAGCTATTATTGGTGTGGATAAATGAGAAACAATTAGCAGGAGATACTCTTATGACTTCGATTATTTGTGAAAAGGCTAGGCAGTTGCATGAAGATTTGGTAAAGAAATTGCCTGCAAATAGTGGTGATGTGAGTGAATTTAAGGTCAGCAAAGGCTGGTTTGAGAGATTTAAGAAGCGTACTGGCATACACAGTGTGGTAAGGCATGGTGAGGCTGCCAGTTCGGACCACAAGGCGGCTGAAAAACATGTGCATGAATTCCAGGAGTACATAGAGGCTGAAGGACTGAAACCTGAACAAGTGTTCAATTGTGACGAAACAGGCCTCTTTTGGAAGAAAATGCCAAAGAGGACCTTCATTACACAAGAGGAAAAGGCAATGCCAGGACACAAGCCTATGAAAGACAGGCTGATGCTAATGTTCTGTGATAATGCTAGTGGGGATTTCAAAGTGAAGCCATTACTAGTGTACCATTCTGAAAATCCCAGAGTGTTCAGGAAAAACAATGTTATGAGGAGTAAATTGTGTGTGTTTTGGAAATCTAATAGTAAGGCATGGGTCACGAGGGAAATTTTCGTCAAGTGGTTCAATTGGATCTCAAGTGCCTGCTAGTAATAGACAATGCACCTGCTCATCCTCCAAACTTGGATGACCTAATTTTCGAGGAGTTTGGGTTCATCACAGTAAAGTTCTTGCCCCTGAATACCACTCCTCTCCTCCAGCCCATGGACCAGCAGGTCACTGCAAATTTTAAAAAACTCTACTCAAAAGCAATGTTTCACAGGTGCTTGACTGTGACCACAGACACTCACTTGACCCTAAGGGAATTTTGGAGAGAACACTTCAGCATCCTCCATTGCATAAATCTTATAGGTATGGCTTGGGAGGGAGTGACTACCAGGACTTTGAACTCTGCCTGGAGAAAATTGTGGCCAGATTGTGTCGACAAGAGGGATTTTGAAGGGTTTGGGACTGACCCTGATGAGCCTATGTCTGTTGTTAAATCAACTGTGGCACTGGGGAGTTCCATGGGGTTGGATGTGAGTTTGGAGGATGTGGAAGAATTGGTGGAAGACCACAACGAAGAGCTCACCACTGAGGAGCTGCAAGAGCTTCAGCAGGAAGAGCAACACATCGCAGCTCAGAATCTTGCTGCAGAGGAGGAGAAAGAGAGATGGAAGAAGGTGCCTTCTTCAGAAATTAGAGAGATTTTTACTATGTGGGGTAAGATGGAAAGCTTTATGGAGAAACGTCACCCTAACAAGGTTGTTGCAAGCCATATTGGCAACATGTACAGTGACAAAGTCTTGGGCCACTTTAGGGAAGTGTTAAAAAGACGCCAGAAACAGAGCTGTCTCCACAGTTATTTTGCGAGACAGGACTCTAGTGACTCTCAAGGTGGTCCTAGTGGCATTAAGAAACAGAGAAGACAAGCAACCCCAGAAAAGCAATTGGTACCTGAGGTGTTGCTGGAAGGGGATTCCCCTTCCAAACTATAAACAATCCACTCTCTCTCCTCCTCCAGTCTCCCATACACTAAGAAGAATCTCCAATAAAGGTAAGTGTTATGCTGTTAATGTTTCATTCATCATTTCCCATTGTATTGTTTATGTGCTACATGTATATTTCATGTAAAAAAATTTTTTGTTTTAATACTTCTGGGTGTCAGGAACGGATTAATTGTATTTACATTATTTCTTATGGGGAAAATTGATTCATAAATCGTAAACTTCGTTTATAGTAACGGCTCCAGGAACGGATTAATAACGAAAAACGAGGGACCACTGTATAGTCTACTTACAGTGAAACCCTGTGTTTCGGCTGCCCTGGGAATCGGCCGCTTCGGGTTTCGCCTGCTTTTTTTGGCCCAATTTTGTCCCACATTTCAGCCGTTACCCCAGGTTTCAGCCAGCGTACCAGACCTGTCTGCCTGCTCGCACAGGCGTTGTCAGCCAGTCTAGCATTGTTTATCCTTGAGTAAACATTACCCTGCACTCCCAGGCAGGCAGGCAGGCAGGCTGTCATGTAGGGGGGGGTAATGGAACGTAATTATTAATCGGGGAATATGGGAGTAAGAGTGTCAGTAGGCTGGGGATTGGCAGGCGAGGTGGTAGGAGAGATGATTAGCGGAGGTAGGTGACGCATGGAGGAGGTAGGTAGGAGAGAGGAGTGCGGAAGTCGGTAATGTGAGGTCACTGGTGACTACATCTTCACCTCTCATTACTCTACCCACCACACTACTCACCCTCTCACTACTTGAAATAAAATAATGAATAAAAGAGCAAATAACGGGACAGTGAATATTACTATTCTACTCAAACACAGTTTATTATTAAGTCCTTGTGCAATAATATATTTGGGAACAGGAGAACATTATTGTGGTTTAGATCAATGGGGTGGTACACATAAGCAGTGAGACAGGGAATACAATTAGCATGGCAAAACAGAATACAGTGGACCCCCGGTTTACGGTCAGCTCCCAATGCGACCAATTATGTAAGTGTATTTATGTAAGTGCGTTTGTATGTGTATGTTTGGGGGTCTGAAACGGACTAATCTAATTCACAATATTCCTTATGGGAACAAATTCAGTCAGTACTGGCACCTGAACATACTTCTGGAATGAAATAATATCGTAAACCGGGGGTCCACTGTATAACTTACAATGTGGTTCAGAGGACAGTTCACCACAGGAACTAAGCCACAGGTCCCAAGACCTATACAGCACGAGTACTGCTCCAAGCCAGTACTCTGCCCAATGTCTCCAACAGTCTCTCCTCCCGAGACTCTCCCACTCAGCTCTGCTCACAGGCCAGAGCTCCGCTCGACTCTCCAGCAGCCTTCTCCCGAGCTCTGCTCACAGCAGCAGCTCCACTCGAAGTCTCTCTGCTCAGAGCTCTGCACCCAGGCCAGAGCTCTGCACGAATCTCCCCTGCTCAGCTGTTCCTTGGGCTTATATTTTGGTCCAAGCAACCCCCCACAATTGGGTGTGCACCACGTGCACAACCTGACGCCAAGATCTGACGCCAGTGACGAACAAAGGAGCTGAGACTTAAGCCCAAAAGGCGTGGCTCTGGCAGACATTTGCCAAGGCAAGGTGACCATATAATTGATTAAATTAGGTCTCCCCAGAGACCTCACAAGCCCAGATGAACTACATCACAAGGCAGGCAGGCAGGCAGGCAGGCATCCAGGCATCCATCCATCCATCCATCCATCCATCCATCCATCCATCCATCCATCCATCCATCCATCCAGCCAGCCAGCCAGCCAGGCAGCCAGGCATCCAAGCATCCAAGCATCCAAGCATCCAGGCATCCATCCATCCATCCATCCATCCATCCAGCCAGCCAGGCAGCCAGCCAGGCAGCCATCCAGCCAGCCAGCCATCCAGCCAGCCAGCCATCCAGCCAGCCAGCCAAGCAGCCAGCCAGCCAGCCATTCAGCTAGCTAGCCAGCCAGCCAGCCAGCCAGCCACCCAGCCAGCCAGCCAGCCAGCCACCCAGCCAGCTAGCCAGCCATTCATTCAGCCAGCCATTCAGTCAGCCAGCCAGCCAGCCATCCAGTTAGCCAGCCAGGCAGCCAGCCATCCAGCTAGCCAGCCAGGCAGCCAGCCAGCCATCCAGGCACCAGCCAGCCAGCCATCCAGCCAGCCATTAATTGTGACTGTGAAAAGTGTGTAAAATGGAATGAGTTGCAAACTTTTGTTGAAAAAAATCACCCTGACCAAGCTGAAACAAGCCATATCTGCAACATGTTCAGTGACAAAACCTTCTCTCACTTCAGGGAAATCTTAAAGATACACCAGAAACAGAGCACTCTTGACAGTTATTTTGTGAGACAGGGGTCCAGTGACTCTCAAGCTGGTCCTAGTGGCCCTAAAAGACAAAGCAGGGAAGTAACCCCAGATAAGGACTTGTTACCTTAGGTAACAAGTCTTCATGGAAGGGGATTCCCCTTCCAAACAACAAGTCCTCACTCTTTCCTCCTCCCTATCTTCCAAATGCCAGCAAGTCTCTTCAATAAATGAATCAAACAGTTACTGTAATTACTACACAGCAGAACAATCAAAGGCACTTCTCAGAGCCAACAACAACATAACTATCTTTAACTACAATATCAGATCTTTAAGCAAGCATTACGATGACCTCATAGCATTACTAAATTCCTTACATGCCAATATGTCCATCATTACACTAACTGAAACCTGGCTAAAGCCTGATAGTACAGATGTCTATGCCATTCCTGGTTACACAGCCATACACAACTGTAGGCCAGACCAACAAGGGGGTGGCACAGCCATATACTACTCAGACCAACTAGAATGTATCACTAATACTTGCACAAGGGATGAACATGGGGAATATATAATAGCCAAATTCAAATCCAAATACCTACAAAAACCTCTCACATTGATAAACATTTACAGAGTTCCACAGTCAAACATTAGCCAATTTAGTCAA
This sequence comes from Cherax quadricarinatus, assembly GCF_038502225.1. Classification (NCBI taxonomy): domain Eukaryota; kingdom Metazoa; phylum Arthropoda; class Malacostraca; order Decapoda; family Parastacidae; genus Cherax; species Cherax quadricarinatus. Next base: position 54,873,870 of record NC_091294.1, on the reverse strand, counting down.
AACCTAGGAAGTATGATAACTGATGCACGCATGAACAAAGATCACTTACTACTCTCAGGTGACTTCAATATAAATCTCCTGCAAGACCAGGACCCACACGTTACTGAATTCACAAACACAATGAGTAACTGTATGTTGCTACCAACAGTAACAAAACCTACAAGAGTTACAGAGACTAGTGTTTCCCTACTTGACCACATCTGGACCAACACCATATCCCCTTTAAAATCAGGCATAATTACAGATAATACCACAGACCACTACCCTACTTTTCTCATAACAACTCTTGGTAAATTACCCCAAGACACTACTAAAGTCACCTTCAGACTTCACAATGAGGCAGCCATTAATAACTTCACAACAGCAGTAGCAAACATTGACTGGCACACTGAGCTAGAAATCTATACAGATATTGACGAATGTATTAATAATTTTCTAAAAAAGACCCAATACCTCTATAACAAGCACTGCCCTAAAAAAACTAAACAGATGACAGCTAAGAGACTGAACAGTCCCTGGTTAACACCCAGCATTCTCAAATCCATAAATACAAAACACCAATATGAAAAACAGTACAGAATGGGTCACATAACCAGAGACCAAACAAAACGTTACTCGTCAATCCTAACCAGCCTGATAAGAAGGGCAAAAAAATTGTATTATGAGAACAGATTATCCAACTTACGAGGTGATATAAAAAAGACCTGGAAAACCCTATCAGAAATTCTAGGAACAAAAAAGATATCACGAAATAGCGAAATAAAATTAGCAAAATCAGATGAACCCCAACTCCCACCAACAGAAACAGCAAACAGACTCAATGACTTCTTCTCCACTATAGGACAAAACCTTGCCAATAAAATCCCAAGCTCAGATACCCCACCAAATGACTACCTCACTGGCAACTACCCGAACACACTGTTCCTAGCTCCGACTAACCCATACGAAGTCTCCCTTATTATCAACACGCTAAAAAACAAGGCAGGAGATTTAAATACCTTACCACCCTTTATATACAAAAAAGTGTCACAAGTGCTATCACCAATCATTGCAACACTCTTTAACAAATCCATTGAATCCTCCACCTTCCCTACAGTACTCAAAATAGCAAGGGTCACCCCGATCCACAAAGGAGGAGACCAAACAGAGTTGAATAACTATAGGCCAATATCCAACTTACACCCTCTCTCAAAAATCTTCGAAAAATTAATTCATAAACGAATCTACTCCTACCTTATCTCCCAAAACATACTCAACCCCTGCCAATTTGGATTCAGGCCAAATAAAAATACTAATGATGCTATTATACACATGCTAGAACATATATACACTGCAATAGAGAAAAAAGAAGTCCCACTGGGGATCTTCATTGACTTACGTAAAGCTTTTGATACAGTTAACCATGACTTGCTCCACGTAAAATTGTCACACTATGGTATAAGAGGGCACTCCCTCAACTACCTCAAGTCATACCTCAGCAACAGAAGCCAATATGTGTATGCAAATGGGGCAAACTCTTCTGCACAACCAATTACAGTTGGTGTCCCACAGGGAAGTGTCCTTGGCCCTCTTCTCTTTCTCCTATACATAAATGACCTACCAAATGCTTCGCAATTACTCAAACCCACACTATTTGCAGATGACACTACATACGTCTTCTCCCACCCGAGCCCAGTCACGCTAGCCAATACTGTAAATACCGAATTACAGAAAATATCTACCTGGGTGAGGACTAACAAACTTACACTAAACATTGACAAAACCTACTTCATTCAGTTTGGTAACAGAGCTACAGATGTCCCTCTTAACATAATGATAAACGGATCACCTATCACAAAGCTAACAGAGGGAAAATTCTTAGGAATCCACCTTGATAATAGACTCAAATTTCATACACATATACAACAAATTTCTAAGAAAATTTCCAAGACTGTAGGCATACTATCGAAGATACGGTACTATGCTCCACAGTCAGCCCTCCTGGCCCTATATCACTCTCTTATTTACCCCTATCTCACCTATGGAATTTGTGCATGGGGCTCAACAACAAGTAACCATCTCAGACCACTAATTACCCAACAAAAGGCTGCAGTTAGAATGATAACAAATTCTCACTATAGGCAGCACACTCCACCAATATTCAATACACTAAACCTACTCACCATACAAAACATTCATACTTATTACTGCACCTATTACATACATAGAACACTTAACTCTGATATTAACCCTCCCCTCAAACATCTCCTTGCCAACCTCAACAGAACACATGACCATAACACAAGGCACAGATCACTCTTTGATGTTCCTCGTGTCCATCTCACACTATGCAAAAACTCAATGCACATAAAAGGCCCTAAAATCTGGAACTCATTACCTGTAAATATAAAAGAAACACTACCTGTTTATAAATTCAAGTCTCTTCTCAAAGATCACTTACTCACCCAAAACCAAATAAATACTGAATAACTGAACCTTATAAATTGTATATCTTAAATGTTTCTCACAATTATATCACATAAATGTTAAACCTAAAACCCAATCTAACTTTATTATTTTTTAAATACACTACCTAACAGAATACTCCATTCTACTGAATGTACAACAATGCATACAACCATATGACCTGTCTTTGTAATACTCACTTGTGCTTTATAGTAATCTGTTTACATTAAAGTTTTATCACTGATGTCATCATTGCTTAGTTCATCTTAAGTTAATTTTAAGCCAGCCCGTAATGCTATGCATAGTATAAGTGGCTTTGGCATGCTGCTCTTATCTGTATTATTTGTACCTCTGTATGTGTGCTCAAATTTTTAAATAAATAAATAAATAAATAAATAAGTAAATGCTATTTTAAATGTTTATTTAAATTTTAATTTATATAATATACGTACAGTAGGGCCCCACTTTACGGCATTTCGCTTTATGGTGTTCCACTAATATGGTCATTTCAAATTATGACCAAAACTCGCTATATGGCTCCTCCCACCTGACTTTCTAATACGGTCACTGCACCCAACTCGGTTTGTTTACATTCTCCATGAGATCCGTAGGCACTAAGTCTCTCCATTTTGTCTGGAAAACTTCAAAATTTCAAGTGCTTTTAAAAGTTATTTCATATTTTATACTTTGATAATTATACTTATGTATACCTGTACCTAAATAAACTTACACACTGTGTTGGTGTGCGGGCACATATTAAATTCAGTAAGAGTGTCTTATGTCTCCAGACATATTAGTAATGATAATAATCACCGAGTCTCATTTAAATGTCGTATATTACGTTAATACAGTGGACCCTCACCTAACGAACGCATCGCATAACGTTAAATCCGCCTAAAGAAGCATTTGAGTGTAAAAATTTTGGCCCGCTTAACGATAAAAAACTCGCTCAACGTGATTCCTCCCAAACCTGTCTGTCCAGCCTGAGCGCCTCAGCTGCCTTGCCGTCATTGTTTACAAGCCAGGGTGGCTGGTTGCATGCATACATTCGATACATTTTGTATTATTCCATTGTTTATAGTGCTTGTAACTGCTAAATAAGCCACCATGGGCCCAAAGAAAGCTTCTAATGCCAGCCCTGTGGTAAAAAGGGTGAGAAATACTATCATACTGCAGTCAGGTGTTGCTGCACCACGGTCAGCTGTTGCTGCACTAGTCTGCTGCACCACCATCAGCTGTTGCTGCACCATGGTCAACTGCTGCTGCACCACAATCAGCTGTTGCTGAACCACTGTCAGCTGCTGCTGCACCACAGTCAGCTGCTGCTGCACCATAGTGAACTGCTGCTGCACCACAGTCAGCTGTTGCTGAACCACGGTGAGCTGCTCCTGCACCATGGTCAGCTGCTGCTGCACCACAGTCAGCTGCTGCTGCACTACGGTCAGCTGCTGCTGCACCACGGTCAGCTGTTGCTGCACCACAGTCAGCTGCTGATGCACCACCATCAGCTGTTTCTGACCAACATGACTCGTCCCGAACCTGTCCATCCAGCACTGCCGTCATTGTTTACAAGCCAGGGTGGCTGGTTACATGCATACATTCAATACATTTTGTATTATTTCATTGTTTATAGTGCTTGTAACTGCTAAATAAGCCACCATGGGCCCAAACAAAGCTTCTAGTGCCAGCCCTGTGGTAAAAAGGGTGAGAAATACCGCAGTCAGTTGTTGCTGCGCCACGGTCAGCTGTTGCTGGACCAGTCAGCTGTTGCTGGATCAGTCAGCTGTTGCTGCACCATGGTCAGCTGTTGCTGGACCAGTCAGCTGTTGCTGGACCAGTCAGCTGTTGCTGGATCAGTCAGCTGTTGCTGCACCATGGTCAGCTGTTGCTGGACCAGTCAGCTGTTGCTGGATCAGTCAGCTGTTGCTGCACCACGGTCAGCTGTTGCTGGACCAGTCAGCTGTTGCTGCACCACGGTCAGCTGTTGCTGGACCAGTCAGCTGTTGCTGGATCAGTCAGCTGTTGCTGGACCAGTCAGCTGTTGCTGGATCAGTCAGCTGTTGCTGCACCATGGTCAGCTGTTGCTGGACCAGTCAGCTGTTGCTGGATCAGTCAGCTGCTGCTGCACCACAGTCAGCTGCTGCTGCACCACAGTCAGCTGTTGCTCCACCACAGTCAACTGTTGCTGCACCACCTTCAGCTGTACTACTCAAAGATGTGGAGAGAGTGTTGGTGTGGCTTAACGTGAAACAATTACCGAGAAACGATTAACCCCAGAGAGTTAACCACCCCCCAGGATAACCCAAGAAAGCCAGTGCATCATCGAGGACTGTAACTTATTTCCATTGGGGTCCTTAATCTTGTCCCCCAGAATGCGACCCACAACAGTCAACTAACACCCAGGTGAACAGGAAAAAATGCCTGGAACTACTGCTCATATTGGTGAATTTAAGGCCAGCAAAGGCTGGTTTGAGAGATTTAAGAATTGTAGTGGCATACACAGTGTGATAAGGCATGGCGAAGCTGAAAAATTCATCCCCCAACAAGTGTTCAATTGTGACGAAACAGGCCTGTTCTGGAAGAAAATGCCGAACAGGACCTACATTACTCAGGAGGAAAAGGCACTCCCAGGACACAAGCCTATGAAAGACAGGCTAACTCTCATGTTTTGTTGTAATGCTAGTGGAGATTGCAAAGTGAAGTCTTTACTGGTGTATCACTCTGAAAATCCCAGAGTGTTCAAGAAAAACAGTGTCTTATCACTCATCAATACTCTTCAATAAAGGTAAATGTCATTTCAACATTTATTTATGTAGTTATTGTGCATGTCTTATTGTTTTCTTTGTAGGGAAATGTATATTTCATGAAAAAAAAAATTTAACACTTTTGGCTGTCTGGAACAGATTAATTGGATTTCCATTATTTCTTATGGGGAAAACTAACTCGGCTAACGATAATTTCGGCTAACAATGAGCTCTCAGGAACGGATTAATATCATTAGGCGAGGGTCCACTGTATACACATTTTCATTAATCCATCTATGATATTTTTTCAAAATTATATAATAAACATGATGCATAACATATAGATATGATAAATACACCCCGCAGTAGAATAAATAAACATAAATATGAGATGTGGTAGCAGACGACTTGCACAAGTGACGCCATATTAGAAATAATAATAATAATAATAATAATAATAATAATAATCACCGAGTCTCATTAAATGTTGTATATTACGTTTATATACACATTTTCATTAATCCATCCATGATATTTTTTTCAAAATTAGATAATAAACACGATATATAACATATAAAGATGATAAATACACCCCACAATAGAATAAATAAACATAAATATGAGATGTGGTAGCCAGATAACTTGTACAAGTGACGGCAAGAATAACATTTTCTCTAATCTAACATAAGAGAAAATGTGTTATGGAGGAAACTAGAAAATTATTCCTTTCATATGTATGTAAGTTTATTCAGGTATACACAAATACAGTTACATAGATTATCATACATAACAGCATATGTGTAGAGAACCTACGATAACCCAAAAAAGTCAGTGTGACTTATTTCCATTGCCTTCACTCAGAGCGTCATTTCTTATAAAAATGGTGTTACATGAGAATGGGAGTGTTATTCTTTATTTATTCTACTGTATCAATGTAGAGACAACTTGTACACAATGTAACTTGTACACAAACCAGACGTGTACACTTTGTTCACAAAACTTACGTTCGCCTGGTTGTTTACATAACTCTGCGCCTGTCCTCCCTCATGTACTCAATCTCTCTCTCTCTCTCTCTCTCATTATTCTTTTTTTGTCTCATTTACTTACTCCTGACCCTACATTAAGACTACAAATATATTAAGGTAAGTAATGAGTGAACTGTATATGCATTTTATCGCTCTGGGATGCTTAAATATCATAGAATAGTATGTGTGGGTGGGTTGGCCTGGTATGGTAGCCTGGCTGGCTACCATACATACCACACTTGATTTCTTACAATAAATACTACTCATCTCACCCTAGATTAAGACTACAAATATTTTAAAGTAAGTAATGAGTAAACTGTATATGCATTTTATCGCTCTGGGATGCTTAAATGTAATAGAATACGTATTATGTGTGGGTGGGGTGGCTTGGTATGGTAGCCCGGCTGACCATACATACCACACTTGATTTCTTACAATAAATACTACTTGTCTCACCCTAGATTTAGACTATATTTTAAGGTAAGTAATGAGTGCACTATGTGTGTATTGTACTTTTTTATTGTTATTTGATGCCTAGTTCTACTGCTAACTTAATATATGTTAGTGTAAACTTGTTATCTAGTATTTGTATGCATTTATAAGGAAAAAAAGGGTGTTCCACTTTACAGCAATTTCCGCTTTACGGTGGTAGCCTGGAACCTAACCTGCCGTATAAGTGGGGCCCAACTGTATATGTATTTATCTGTGTTTTGTGTATGTAAAACTATAGTTATTATTTAAAAAATGTATTTTTGCAAATACTTTTGTGGGTCTGGAATGGATTAGTTTTATTTACATTATTTCTTATGGGAAATATTGCTTCACCTTTCAGTCGCGTCGCGTTTAGGCCTAGCTCCTGGAATGAATTATGCCCGAAACCCGGGGTTTCACTGTATTTTGTTTAGAAGTATGTCTACCCATTCACTGATACCAAGAGCATTAGCAAATTCTGCAGGCCAGTCAATTAAGCTTAGCTCTGCAGTGAAGTTACTTACTGATGCCTCGTCATGGACTCGAAAAGAGAGCTTAGTATATTCCATTGGTTGCTTACAAATGTTTTTTTAGAAGTAAAGTTGGGTAGTGGTTAGTAGTGTTGTCCGTGATTATCCCCGCTCTAACCCTTTGACTGTCAGTGTCGTATATTTACATCTTACAAGCCAGTGTTTTTGACGTATTAATACGCCAAAATTCTAGCGGCTTCCAATCAAGCGGGAGAAAGCTGGTAGGCCCACATGTGAGAGAATGGGTCTGTGTGGTCAGTGTGCACAGTATAAAAAATCCTGCAGCAGGCAGAGCATAATGAGAAAAAAAACTCCGACCGCATTTTTGGATTAAAACACAGACTTTGAGGTGTATTTTCATATAGTATTTATGGTTGTATTTTGTTTTCTTTGTCTTATTTGATATAATGGAAGACATATTACAGAAATAGAGATGATTTTGATTGGTTTCACAATGAAAAGGGCCTTGAAATTGAGCTCAAAGTAGCGAAAACGTTCGATTTTTGCCGATGTTCAAGAGTAAACAAATGATGTCACCATCCAATAAGTGTCCAACTAGCCATTCTAATACGCAGTCACGAATGGGATGACATTATTTATACAATTATTACAATAATGCAGTAGTCTGAATAACAGTAAATCTTCTATTTTTTGTGTAAATAAAAATTCTAAATAGAAAGCAAGAGTAATATAAGAGGGGCCTGGAGATGTGACTAATGAACAGAGAAACTGTTATTTTAGTCCCAGGAATGTCTGCATTGTTTATCTGGACCCTATTTTGAAATTGGCATCTTTTATAATTTGCATGAAATTGGCCAAATTGCCAATTTCTAACCACTTTATTGGGTAGTTGAAATCGGTAAATGGGCAGTTTTTTGTACTCAGTAGATAGAACAAATGGAGTGCTAAAGAAATAGCTATGAGTTTGGTCAACTGGAACAATGGAATTGGCTGAAAATAGGGCTCAAAGTGAGTGAAATCGCCGATGCCTACATATCGCCGAGATCACTTTGTGAGAGCATAATTCCTTAAGTTTTCCATCAAATTTCGTAGTTTTGGTGTCATTACCATTGGGAAAAGATTATCTATCATTTCATAAGAAAACATTTTTTTTTTTTTCGAATATTTTGCGACAGACATTTCAGGATTTGGGGTCTCGACAGTCAAAGGGTTAAGGAGGGCAAGTATGTTTGTCCATATTTGGTCAATTAAGGTTGCACTCATCTCAGTTAGTCTTGTTAGTTTTGTAATTGGTGGTATGAGTATTGTTCATATTATTAATGAAGTCAGTTACAGGTTGGTCATCTGTTAGGCCAAGGTTGATGTTGAAGTCTCCTGCTAGTAGTAGGTGGTGCCTATTCATTTGTGTATCTGTAATCAGTGTTTTTAGAGTATCACTAAAGGCTGGGATATTAGTATGAGGCATCCTGTATATTGCCCCAATTGTTATAGGTTTTTTTACAGAGAAGTTTGAAAATATGCTCACCATATTCATCAATGAAAGATATGATGTTGCTATATGATAGTTCATTAGAATAAAAGATGGCAATACCTCCCCCAGTTTGTTCTGGCCTGCAGTTGTGGATTGCTGTTTAACATGTGTATTTTATTTCTACTGAACATGAACAAAAAAATGTATTTTATTTCTACTGAACATGAATAAAAAAAATTCCTAAGTGATGCTGTCCTCACTGAGTCAGAATAAAATGCAGCTTGTACCCACTTTCCACGAGTAGTGTTATGAAACCCAAATTTTTTACCAAATTATTCACTGTAAAACATAATTTTCATTTCTAATTTGTTAATCTGACAGCAGTTAATTGTCAAAGTTGTTCAAACACCACCTTACAGTTTATAACTCTTTTATACTCTTTTTCTTGTTTATATTTGTAGCTATCTTTTACCTTCCTCTATTAATATAGAATTATACTTTATTTTTAGCTGTCTATTGGGTGCAGTCCAAAATAGAGTTAGTGCAGTACAATCCAAAGCTAGGTGCTACTGATTATAACCTTATTTTTTTACTGTCTACAGTCATTAGTGCAATAACAGTTAAGTGCTATTGATATATCTAGTCTTAATCATTTATTATATTTCATTACTACTATATCACTATATGTTTATTAGTACTGTATTTACATTCTACAATCTACTGGAACAAAATACACTTATGCCATTATTGTTCAACCATCCCCCTATTACAGATATTAATATTATCATATATCACCCTTCTGCAACTCATAATCATTTAAAAATTTACCAGTCAACCCTAAATGTTCAATGCTGAAATCAACCCTGAACTGAATCTATGTAGTCTAAATCCAAATCAACCCCTACCCCTCCCCCCTACTATAGATTTATACACCCTCCAAGTCAACCTATTTTATTCCACCTTCTTTAAATAACCAAACTACATCAATAACCCTTCTTCAGCCCTCAAAATAATACTTTTTGTAACTCAACACCTCCTCCTAATTTCCACACTTCAAAATCTCTGCATAATATTTACACCACACATTGCCCTTAGACATGACATCTCCACTGCCTCCAGCCTCCTCCTCACTGCAGCAATTATTAAATAATCATAATAATAATAATAATAATATAATACCGTATTTCTACAAGAACTTGTACATGGTATACAGGCCTAGCTGACATCAATAACATACTACTACAGTGGAACCTCGTTTTTCGGCCACTGCGTTTATCAGCCAATTCATATTTAGGCCAGATTTTCGGCGGAAATTTTGTTCCGTATTTTGGCCGTTGCCTCGTATGTTGGCCGTATTAGACGCATCAGTCAGGGACGCCACGCATAGATGAGTCAGTCTCCCTTTGTCTGTCAGCGAGACAGCACATACTCCACACATTCATACAAACATTTTCTTAAAATCCATTGGTTTTGGTGTTTTTTTATTAAGTGCAACTGAGTGTTACCTGGAGTGTGGAATAATTCACCATGGGAAGTATGGCAAAAACAAAGCAACAATCAGTTCTATCCTGGCAAAGGAAGAACAAATCAAGGAAGCTGATGTGGCTTGTTTATTAAGTGCAACTGTGAAATAAGCAACCATGGGCAAGGAGTGTAGCAGGCAGGCAGGGAGTGTAGCAGGCAGGCAGGGAGTGTAGCAGGCATGCAGGGAATGTAGCAGAGAAACAGGGAGTGTAGCAGGGAAATAGAGAGTGTGGGAGGGAGGCAGGGAGTGTAGCAGGCAGGCAGGGAATGTAGCATGGAGTGTAGCAAGCAGGCAGGGAGTGTAGCAGGCATGCAGGGAGTGTAGCAGGCATGCAGGGAGTGTAGCAGGCATGCAGGGAGTGTAGCAGGCATGCAGGGAGTGTAGCAGGGAGGCAGGGAATGTAGCAGACAGGGAGAAAAGTAACCCCAAAGAGGGCTTTGATACCTGAAGTCCTTATGGAGGGGGATTCCCCTTCCAAACAATAATCAGTCCTCCCTCTCTCCTCCTTCCTGTCTTCCATAAACCAACAAGAGTCTTCAATAAAGGTATGTAATAGTGATTTAAATATTTATTTATTTATTTTATTTAGTTCTCATTGTCTTGTGTATGTAAAACTATAATTAATCTTCAAAAATGTATTTTTTGTGAATATTTTTGGGTATTTGGAATGGATTAATTGTATTTGCATTAATTCTTATGGGAAATATTGCTTCAAATTTAGGCCGTTTCGAATTTAGGCCAACCTCCTGGAAAGGATTACGGCCGAAAAACGAGGTTCCACTGTATGTAGAAAGCCACTTGTCATGCAAAGCATTTCGGGCAAGTTAGGTCAATTTTGTCCCAGGATGCGACCTGTACCAGTTGACTACCTGGAGTTTACCTGGAGAGAGTTCCAGGGGTCAACACCTTCGTGGCCCGGTCTGTGACCAGGCCTCATGGTGGAACAGGGCCTGATCAACCAGGCTGTTACTGATGGCTGAACGCAATCCAACGTACGAACCACAGCCCGGCTGGTCAAGTACCGACTTTAGGTGCTTGTCCAGTGCCTGCTTGAAGACAAGGGGTCTATTGGTAATCCCCTTTATGTATGCTGGGAGGCAGTTGAACAGTCTTGGACCCCTGACACTTATTGTGTTGTCTCTTAACGTGCTAGTGGCACCCCAGCTTTTCCTTAGGGGATGTTGCATCGCCTGCCGAGTCTTTTGCTTTTGTAAGGAGTGATTTTTGTGTGCAAGTTTGGTACTAGCCCCTCTAGGTTTTTCCAGGTGTATATAATCATGTATCTCTCCTGCCTGCATTCCAGGGAGTACAAGTTCAGGTACTTCAAGCGTTCCCAGTAACCGAGGTGTTTTATCTCAGTTATGCTCACCATGAAGGTTCTCTGTACATTTTCTAGGTCAGCAATTTCACCTGCCTTGAAAGGTGCTGTTAGGGTGCAGCTATATTCCAGCCTAGATACAACAAGCAACCTGAAGAGTGTCATCATGGGTTTGGCACCCCTAGTTTTGAAGGTTCTCATTATCCATCCTGTCATTTTTCTAGCAGATGCGATTGATACGATGTTATGGTCCTTGAAGGTGAGATCCTCCGACATAATCCCTCCCAGATCCTTGATGTTAGTTTTTCACTCTATTGTGTGGTTGGAATTTGTTTTATACTCTGATGAAGTTTTAATTTCCTCACATTTACCATATTGGAGTAATTGAATTTTCTCATCGTTAAACTTCATATTGTTTTCTGTTGCCCATTGAAAGATTTGGTTGATGTCTGCCTGGAGCCTTGCAGTGTCTTCGATGGAAGATACTGTCAAGCAGATTCGGGTGTCATCTGCAAAGGAAGACACGGCACTGTGGCTTATATCCCTGTCTGTGTCTGATATGAGGATGAGGAACAAGATGGGAGCGAGTACTGTGCATTGCGGAACAGAGCTTTTCACTGTAGCCGCCTCAGACTTTACTCTGTTGACTACTATTCTTTGTGTTCTATTTGTGAGGAAATTATAGATCCATCTACCAACTTTTCCTGTTATTCCTTTGGCCCGCATTTTGTGTGCTATTACACCATGGTCACACTTGTCGAAGGCTTTTGCAAAGTCTGTGTATATTACATCTGCATTCTTTTTGTCTTCTAGTGCACCCAGGACCTTGTCGTAGTGATCCAGTAGTTGGGACAGACAGGAGCGATCTGCTCTAAACCCATGTTGCCCTGGGTTGTGTAATTGATGGGTATCTAGATGGATGGTGATCTTGCTTCTTAGGTCCCTTTCAAAGATTTTTATGATATGTGACGTTAGCACTATCGGTCTGTAGTTCTTTGCTATTGCTTTACTGCCCCCTTTGTGGAATGGGGCTATGTCTGTTGTTTTTAGTAACTGTGGGACGACCTCAGTGTCCATGTTCCCTCTCCATAGGGTGTTAAAAGCATATGATAGGGGCTTCTTGCAGTTCTTGATGAACACGGAGTTCCATGAGTCCGGCCCTGGGGCAGAGTGCCTGGGCATGTCATTTATCGCCTGTTCGAAGTCATTTGGCGTCAGGATAACGTCAGACAGGCTTGTGTTTACCAAATTCTGTGGCTTTCTCATAAAAAATTCATTTAGATCTTCAACTCTCAGTCTGGTTAGCTGCTTGCTAAAAACTGAGTCATACTGGGACTTGAGTAGCTCACTCATTTCCTTGCTGTCATCTGTGTATGACCCATCTTGTTTAAGTAGGGGCCCAATACTGGATGTTGTTCTTGAATTTGATTTGGCATAAGAAAAGAAACACTTTGGGTTTCTTTCGATTTCATTTACGGCTATTAGTTCTTCCCGCGATTCCTGACTCCTATAAGATTATTTTAGCCTTAGTTCGATATTTGCTATTTCTCTGACCAGTGTCTCCCTACGCATTGCAGATATATTGGCCTCTTTTAGCCGCTCTGTTATTCTTTTCCTTCACCTGTAAAGGGAGCGCCTGTCTCTTTCTGTTTTACATCTACTCCTCCTTTTTCTTAAAGGAATGTGACTTGAGCATACATCGAGTGCCACAGAGTTAATCTGTTCTAGGCATAAGTCGGGGTCTGTGGCACTTAGGCTATCTTCCCAGCTTGTATCGTTTAGGACTTGGTTTACTTGGTCCCACTTTGTGTTCTTGTTATTAAAGTTGAATTTGGTGAAGGCTCCCTCGTGACTAATCTCATTTTGTTGGTCTGGGGCTCCGTGCATACATGTCTGAACCTCGATTATGTTGTGATCTGAGTATATTGTTTTTGATATGGTGACATTTCGTATCAGATCATCATTGTTAGTGAAGATGAGGTCCAGTGTATTCTCCAATCTACTACCTGGAGTTTACCTGGAGAGAGTTTCGGGGGTCAACGCCCCCGCGGCCCGGTCTGTGACTAGGCTCTATTATTTGCTGGATTAAGGTGAAATTTGTGCAGAGATTCAAAAGCTCATGTGTATGCGAGTTCACATCTGAGCTGCCTCCTGATGTTACCACTGCAACAACATTATTTGCTATATTCCTCCATTTTAGGTGCCTTAAGTTGAAATCCCCCAGGAGCAAGATGTTGGGAGCAGGAGCTAGAAGATTTTCCAGACAGTGGTCAATTTTCAACAGCTGTTCCTGGAATTGTTGGGACGTTGCATCTGGAGGCTTGTAAACTACTACAATGACCAGATTTTGGTTCTCTATCTTTACTGCTAAAACTTCAACTACATCATTTAGCAATTCTGAGCAAATATGTGACTCTGCTATATACAGGCCAAATCCCCCATCCCTTTTACCTATTCACTCTGTCACATCTGAATAGGTTGTAACCCAGGTACCCATTTTATACTGATGGGTGAACATGGACAGCAGGTGTCTTATGGAAACACGTCCTAATGATATCCAGCCGTACTGGGGATTTGAACTCCAGACCTCAGTGTGTCAGCTGAGTGCGTATTCACAACTCATGCTTCACACCCACATAAGAGAATTGGTACCACTATACTCTTGTACATTCCCTTCTTTGCATCCATGGATACAAAACATCCAGGCCATGGGAAAACCTGGGTAGCCACAGCCACTCAAGAGGGAGAGGTTTTTTAGTGCCAGGAAGGAAAAAAAACTGGCAGGAAATGGCAGAAATCGTACACCAAATCCAGTCATTCCTGGAGTGGAACCACAGTCGATGGCCTCCACTCCAAACCAACAGATACAGATACTAATGCCGGAAAAAAAATCCCCCCCCAGTACCAACAATACCACCAGTCCGATAACATTCTTCTTTGCAAATATACAGGGTCTAAAGCCAGCAACAAACAACAAAATACCTTTCATCCGTGGACTGCTTGCAGAGGCAAAGGCAATGTTCACGGCTTTCACTGAGACCCACATAAAGGATCACTTGGACAACGAAATATGGATCCCAGGTTACAACCTATACAGATGTGACAGAGTGAACAGGCAAAAGGGGGGGGTTGGCCTGTACATTGCAGAGTCACTTGTTTGCACAGAACTGCTTAATGCCTCAAATGACGTAGTGGAAGTTTTAGCAGTAAAGGTCGAGAACCAAAACCTAGTCATTGTGGTAGTCTACAAGCCTCCGGATGCAACATCCCAGCAATTCCAGGAACAGCTGTTAAAAATTGACCACTGTCTGGAAAATCTTCCAGCTCCTGCACCCAACATCTTGCTCCTGGGGGATTTCAACTTAAGGCACCTAAAATGGAGGAATATAGCAAATAATATTGTTGCAGTAATAACACCAGGAGGCAGCTCTGATGAAAACTCACACTCACACGAGCTTTTAAATCTCTGCACAAAATTCAATTTAAACCAGCAAATAATAGAGCCTACTAGACTGGAGAATACACTAGACCTCATCTTCACTAACAATGATGATCTGATAAGAAATGTCACCATATCAAAAACAATATACTCAGATCACAACATAATTGAGGTTCAGACATGTATGCGTGGAGCCCCAGACCGACAAAATGAGACTAGTCACGAGGGAGCATTCACCAAATTCAACTTCAATAACAAAAACATAAAGTGGGACCAAGTAAACCAAGTCCTAACCGATATAAGCTGGGAAGATATACTAAGCAACACAGACCCAAACTTATGCTTAGAACAGATTAACTCGGTGGCACTCGATGTATGCACAAGGCTTATTCCTCTAAGAAAAAGGAGGAGTAGATGTAAAATAGAAAGAGACAGGCGCTCCCTTTACAGGCGACGGAAAAGAATAACAGAGCGGCTAAAAGAGGTCAATATATCTGAAATGCGTAGGGAGACACTGGTCAGAGAAATAGCAAGCATCGAACTTAAGCTAAAAGAATCCTTTAGGAGTCAGGAATCGCGGGAAGAACTAAAAGCCATAAATGAAATCGAAAGAAACCCAAAGTATTTCTTCTCCTATGCCAAATCAAAATCGAGAACAACGTCCAGTATTGGGCCCCTACTTAAACAAGATGGGTCCTACACAGATGACAACAAGGAAATGAGTGAGCTACTCAAGTCCCAATATGACTCAGTTTTTAGCAAGCCGCTAACCAGACTGAGAGTCGAAGATCAAAATGAATTTTTTATGAGAGAGCCACAAAATTTGATTAACACAAGCCTATCCGATGTTATCCTGACGCCAAATGACTTCGAACAGGCGATAAATGACATGCCCATGCACTCTGCCCCAGGGCCAGACTCATGGAACTCTGTGTTCATCAAGAACTGCAAGAAGCCCCTATCACGAGCCTTTTCCATCCTATGGAGAGGGAGCATGGACACGGGGGTCGTCCCTCAGTTACTAAAAACAACAGACATAGCCCCACTCCACAAAGGGGGCAGTAAAGCAACAGCAAAGAACTACAGACCAATAGCACTAACATCCCATATCATAAAAATCTTTGAAAGGGTCCTAAGAAGCAAGATCACCACCCATCTAGAAACCCATCAGTTACACAACCCAGGGCAACATGGGTTTAGAACAGGTCGCTCCTGTCTGTCTCAACTACTGGATCACTACGACAAGGTCCTAAATGCACTAGAAGACAAAAAGAATGCAGATGTAATATATACAGACTTTGCAAAAGCCTTCGACAAGTGTGACCATGGCGTAATAGCGCACAAAATGCGCGCTAAAGGAATAACAGGAAAAGTCGGTCGATGGATCTATAATTTCCTCACTAACAGAACACAGAGAGTAGTCGTCAACAGAGTAAAGTCCGAGGCAGCTACGGTGAAAAGCTCTGTTCCACAAGGCACAGTACTAGCTCCCATCTTGTTCCTCATCCTCATATCCGACATAGACAAGGATGTCAGCCACAGCACCGTGTCTTCCTTTGCAGATGACACCCGAATCTGCATGACAGTGTCTTCCATTGCAGACACTGCAAGGCTCCAGGGGGACATCAACCAAATCTTTCAGTGGGCTGCAGAAAACAATATGAAGTTCAACGATGAGAAATTTCAATTACTCAGATATGGTAAACATGAGGAAATTAAATCTTCATCAGAGTACAAAACAAATTCTGGCCACAAAATAGAGCGAAACACCAACGTCAAAGACCTGGGAGTGATTATGTCGGAGGATCTCACCTTCAAGGACCATAACATTGTATCAATCGCATCTGCTAGAAAAATGACAGGATGGATAATGAGAACCTTCAAAACTAGGGAGGCCAAGCCCATGATGACACTCTTCAGGTCACTTGTTCTATCTAGGCTGGAATATTGCTGCACTCTAACAGCACCTTTCAAGGCAGGTGAAATTGCCGACCTAGAAAATGTACAGAGAACTTTCACGGCGCGCATAACGGAGATAAAACACCTCAATTACTGGGAGCGCTTGAGGTTTCTAAACCTGTATTCCCTGGAACGCAGGAGGGAGAGATACATGATTATATACACCTGGAAAATCCTAGAGGGACTAGTACCGAACTTGCACACGAAAATCACTCACTACGAAAGCAAAAGACTTGGCAGACGATGCACCATCCCCCCAATGAAAAGCAGGGGTGTCACTAGCACGTTAAGAGACCATACAATAAGTGTCAGGGGCCCGAGACTGTTCAACTGCCTCCCAGCACACATAAGGGGGATTACCAACAGACCCCTGGCAGTCTTCAAGCTGGCACTGGACAAGCACCTAAAGTCAGTTCCTGATCAGCCGGGCTGTGGCTCGTACGTTGGTTTGCGTGCAGCCAGCAGCAACAGCCTGGTTGATCAGGCGCTGATCCACCAGGAGGCCTGGTCACAGACCGGGCCGCGGGGGCGTTGACCCCCGAAACTCTCTCCAGGTAAACTCCAGGTAAACACCACAATGCATCAATCACCCTTTTTCCTTCATCAATTCTATGGTTAACCTCATCCTTCATAAACCCATCTGCCGACAAATCTACTCCCAAATATCTGAACACATTCACTTCTTCCATACTCCCTCCCTTTAATGTGATACCCAATTATTCTTTATCTACGTCTATAGAGTTATTCAAGTTAATTTTATACTCCATTCCAGTCTTTATTCCCTCAATCTTTCCATAACGAAGTAATTGAAACATGTCATCATTGACTATCATAGTGCTGTCAACTGATCACTCAGACTACTTACACAGGTATATGGTCCAGTCTGGATGGAATAATGAATCCCTGGTAGGTACAATACACGAGAGTAAATGTGAGAAAGTTCTTTTCTCCCAAGAGTTCTACGAGAGAATTTCCTAAGATACTGTGACTCAAAACATTAAGATAAGATCTTGTTTGGATTTTTAACCCTGGAGGGTTAGCCACTCAGGATAACCCAACAAAGTCGGTGCATCATCGACTGACTGTCTTATTTCCATTGGGGGTCCTCAATTTTATCCCCCAGGATGTGACCCACACCAGTCAACTAGCACCCAGGTACCTACTTGCTTGCTAGGTGAACAGGACAACAGGTGTAGGGAAACACGATCAATGTTTCCACTCGTACCGGGAATCAAACCACAGCCATGGGATGCTTCAGTTCTAGCTCTTTTGTAAACAATTGTATACTTTACTTAGGTGACATTTTCCCTTTTTTATTCGCCTATAAATGCCTGTTTACTGAAGAGATAACTTAATCTATTATTCAGCCATTGCTAGTTGTAAGTAATGTATCGTCCACCAGAGACATTAAATCAATTGACAAAATCCAAATCAATTAACGAAAGCCCTGGTGAACAAAACGTTTAATAAAATACGATAAACAACATCTTTTTCACATAAATAAGGGTTTTACAGCAATGCTCTACAATGTCAGATTAGAGGACACAATACCTCACCTCTTCAGAGCTTCCACTGCTATGTTGTTATTGACGTTGTTAAGGGTCACCAACACTGATTTAGTTCTACTTCCCTGAAGTTCGGGACAAATGTATTTCCCAAATTTGGATCGAAAGAAGAAAGAGAAACTGGAACAATAAGTTACCAATTAGGTCGGATGAATTCCTTTAGCTTAAACCCACTAGAAAGCTGCAGTGCTATTGATTACTAACTCCTGCACTAAGCAACATACTCCACCGCATTTCGAGTCTTAACTTGCTTAATATACAAAACATCCACACATATTATTGTGGCTACTGCATACACAGAATATTATACACGAACATAAACCCTCCTCTCAGACTCCACCTTGATAACTATGACAGAACACAACCATAGTACAAGACACAAATCACTCTTCGACATCCCACGTGTCCATCAATCAATCAATCAATCAAGTTTATTCTCTATAAGGATTACAATGCAGAGTTTACAGATTTTGAATATTGTGTGGTTTACATATTTTAAAATACTAATTACAGAGGGGGCCACTAGGAGACCTAGCATGGCTTGGCATTTCGGGCAGACTTAGATTAATTCTAAACTTTAAATTATTATAGATTATGGTATTAAGGCTAAGTGACTACATTATAGTTTGTGAGTTTAGCAATGTGAATGCTTTTGTTTTGGCACAATACATAGTGTCAATACTGGAGTATCATAGGCAAACTTATGACTAGTTAGGATTCATTATTTTAAGATTAAGATTCGTATTTCTGTGTTTATAGTCAATGGGTGAGTGAGTGTAAGTGTGAACCACCAGGTGGTTTACATGTAGTTAGATGACGGGGTGTATCAGGGAGATAAGATGGTTTCCAACTGTAGTTTTGAAAGTGATGAATGTGTCTGCAGTTCTAGAGTTTTCAGGTAGGGTGTTCCAGATTTTAGGCCCTTTGACACACACTGAATTTTTGTAAAGGTTTAGTTGGACACGGGGAATGTCATAGAGATGTTTGTGTCTGGTGTTATGCCTGTGGGTCCTGTCACAACTATCAAGAAAGCGTTTTAGGTCAAGGTTAATATTGGAATTTAAAGTCCTGTGGAAAATACTGTACATATTTTCCAGAAATACAGTAGTTATATGTAAATAGATGGCCATACTGTATTTAATAAAATTTGTCATAAAAAATGGGAAGCTGTGCCTGCGCAGAAGACAGTCGCCATTGTTTGTTTGAATTGAGAGTAACAGACATTAGTAATGGGAAGAATTTTTCGTGCTCTAGAGGTTAAAATTGGGTTGACACCTCTCAAATAGGAGGCGAAATTGTTGGATGTGCATTCCTGCATAACTTGAGATATCAGGCGACAGGACAGGACAACTCCAGGAACCTCAGATAAGCTGTCTAATTTATGTTTAAATTCTGGCCAGTAAATTTTTCATAAATGTAGGCAAAAGGGGGGTCCTGTACATGACATTAATCTCCAGTCAAATTGGTGAGTGTTATGATTAAGATATATTCTCCTTCTGTTATATAAATGTGTTTATATATAATCATTTTTTAATTTAATATACAGTCCACAAATTTATATATTTACCAGCATTCCTGGTGATGTATCTTTCATTTATAATTAATAGGTCCAGAGCAACTTGTGGATATGACAGTGGTAGGTATCGAAGGGGGACATTTTTTGTGACCTAGGTGTCCCAAATTCCTACTTGTCTAACTGATAACTAATAATTATCTTTGTTCATTTACTGTTATGTACATAATGATACATTCAGATAAATGCAATTTTCCACATTTAATTTGCCCGTTGGTCCTTCTTGAACCGGAGGTAATTAGTGAAGTCATTAATTAGTTAATTACTTAATAATCATATGTGAAATGACAGGAGGTGGATGTTAAGTTCACAAATTTACTTAATGTGTAGTGGATTATAATTATTACAATATGTATTTGGATAAGTCAAGTGTGGCTAAAGATTATATTAATGTGTATAAGTGTATGTGTAATTGCTAAGCTCAAGTGTAACTAACATTATTAATGTGTATTTAAAATTTATATTACAATTCTCTTACATGTAATTGCAAAGCTCAAGTGTAGCTAGGATTTATTCAAAGGTAAGTTGTATCAGTGTTGAAAGTTGTAATCAGTGTTATTAATTAAGTTGAATTTAATACATTGCATCATAGCTGAAAATGAGGAAATTAATGTAGAAGGCAAACATATGGAATATAGAGCAAAGAAAACATCATTGCAAGCTAGAAAGGGTCATGTAACCAAGGCATATAATAAATGTTTGGAATTAATGAATCAAGAAACTGTGAATACTGATGATTTAAAATTGTATTTAGATGCTTTGGGGAACAGATATGATTCATACAAATTATATTACAACAAATATGAAGGAGATTTATTAGTAAACTGTGTAGATGAGACTGAAGTAGATCTTATGATTAATCAGTATTATGAATTAGAGGAAAAGATTCTTTCTTGTAAAAGTCAGGCCTTGAATAAATTAAAATGTGTAAATCAAGCAGTTAATTAGTCTGCTCCAACAAATAAGATATCTTTACCAAAACTCCCAGAATTATGTTTACCTGTATTTAATCCTGGAAAAAATTGGGAGGAATTCTGGTCAATTTTAAAGCAGCTGTGCATGACAGGAGTGACCTAGCCTGTGTAACTAAATTATTTTACCTCAAAGGACAGGTAAGAGGAGATGCTCACATACTCATACAAGCCTTTCCCAATGTAAATGACTCTTACAAGGAAGCAGTTGACTTGTTGAAGGTCACTTATGGTAATATAGAACAAAGTAGGTTGGATCTAGTGAATATCATTGTTAAATTAAAATCTCCAGATCACACTTACAAAGGTTTACAGCAGTTTAGAGTTAAACTGAAGAGCACTCTCAAAACTTTAAGTAATAAATATAATCTGAAGGAATCAGACTGGTTATTGAGTGCCATGGTACAGAATAAATTAAACTATAAAACACTTGAATGGTTCTCAAACAAATATCACAAGGGTTATTTTGGTCTGGAGGAAATAAGACTAGGTCTACAAGAATTAATTGTGCAGTTGCAGACCAGCCAACTAACTCATTTTAAAGATGCAACACATAATAACTGAGGTATCTGTCAAGTTTCACAAAGGGAAAAATTATCCCAATGTTAATAATCAAAATTCATTTCCTAAAAAGAGTTGCATAGGTGCATATCAAGTAGCAGGAATCAGAAATAATGATTCTCCACAAGGTAAGAAGAATAAGTACCCTCCTAAGGGTAGCCCAGTTAATAAGAAACCAGTCAAAGAAAAGAGAGATTGTCTTTTCTTCAAGGGTACTCATTTTTCTAAGAATTGCGATGCATACAATTCATGGAATGATAAAGTTGAAAGATTGGAGGAACTTGACAGATGTATCAGGTGTTTAGGTAATCACAATGTAAAGGATTGTCATGCCAAATTAAACAACTGTTATCAATGTCACAAAGGAAGACACCATATAGTCATGTGTAAAGGTCTATATGATAATGTTGATAATAATGATAATGTTGACAATCCTGACACAACAGTAGCTAACGTAAAAATTGCTGCTAATGTTAACAATGACGGTTTTGCTGAAGTAGCCTTACCTGTGTTACAGGTAAAAATTGATGATAAAAGGCATAAATCTAAAAATGTAAATGCATTATTGGACCAGGGATCCCAGCATACTTTCATAAAACGTAAATGTCTTGATGGTATGAAAGTACAGATGGGAGATCCCACAACTTTAAAATTATCTGGTTTTCTCTCGGATAAAAGGTCTCATTGGTATGACACTGTTTATGTAACTGTCATGTTGGGCAATGAGAAAAAACGTGTTAATGCAGTAATTGTAGATAGACTTCCAGAGAAAATATCTACAGTAGGGCTTAGTAAAGCTACAGAAAGACTTTCACATAATGTAAATTTAGCACCTTCTGGTGTAAGTGATGATTCTGTAGGCCTAATAAATATTTTGATAGGTAGTGACTATTATACCTCCCCTTTGTAAAGGGTATGGTAAAGAAATGTGGTGTCACCCTTTTGAAGACTGCAGGAGGACATGTAATGTATGGTAGGATTCCT
The DNA here is from genome assembly GCF_038502225.1 of Cherax quadricarinatus. Classification (NCBI taxonomy): domain Eukaryota; kingdom Metazoa; phylum Arthropoda; class Malacostraca; order Decapoda; family Parastacidae; genus Cherax; species Cherax quadricarinatus. The sequence goes on along the minus strand of NC_091294.1, from coordinate 54,851,328 downwards.
CGTAATAATAATTCATGACTAGAGGAAACTACAAATACCATAACTGTGTCTTACTCATGAAATCGTACCCCAGTATAATTCTTCCATAGAGGATGGTGTTGAGCCAGTGCATAAATTGTGGGAATTAGACAGCAGTGGAATAAATGTAAATGAAGAAAGACCAGACGATTCTTTTACTCAGGAGCAATACCTGAGAGATGTAAAATTTGAATCTGGACAATACTGGGTATGACTTCCGTGGAGACTGAACCATCCAGAATTGCCCACTAATTACAGAATGGCATATGGACAGTTAAAGGCTCAGCTCCGCAAACTGAGTAAGTTAGTTTAGTTTAATATGTTTATTATGCACCCCATACCCATCCTGTGGGCGGTAGTCAAAAGATTACAGAGGTACATAATTGGTCCAGGGACTGGGCCTCAAAGTTTTGATAGCTGAGCAAGTTACAGAGGTAATGAATTCACAATTTACAAAGGTAATGAACTCACAATTTACAAAGGTAATGAACTCCAGGTAGGTCTAGTCACAATCATGACAAGTTACAAAGGTATTTACAGATTGAGTAAGACACCAGAATTGTTAACTGCCTATAATGATATAATTGCTGAGCAGTTAATTAATAAATTTATAGAAGAGGTACCTCCTGAGCAAGCCAAAATTTATGGTCACTATTTGCCACATCACGGAGTGAAGAAGGATTCTAAGACCAATCCTTTGAGGATTGTGTTTAATTGTAGTGCCAGGAGTAACAAAAATGTACCTAGTTTAAATGACTGTTTGATGACAGGTCCGTCGTTGGCGGAAAAATTAGGAGATATTTTATTAAATTTCAGGATGAAGAATTATGACTTTACGGCTGACATAAGAAAAGCTTTCCTAAGAGTGGGTTTACAAGAGGCTGACCGGGATTGTACCCGCTTCTTATGGCCTGAGAATCCTAGTGACCCACTTAGCCCTCTGAAAACCTTTTGCTTTAAGAGCGTATTATTTGGTGCTACATCCAGTCCGTTCCTACTTCAAGCGACGATAAATGCACACCTTAAACGTATGGAACATCCATTGAGTAAAGTAATGAGCAAACAATTTTATGTGGACAATTTCCTGGGTGTGACATCAACTGAAGAGGAACTGTTAATGACTTACGGAGAGGCTAATAAAATAATGCAAAGTGCAAATATGCCTCTGAGGGAATGGAATAGTAATTCGTCCAAATTAAAGGACAAAATAAGTAAAGATTACCCTGGAGATGAAGTGCCAAAATGTAGTAATGTATTGGGTTTAACTTGGGATACTGAGAGAGATTTGTTAATGTTAAAACCTAATAATTACAGTATGCCCAATAAATTAACTAAGAGAGTTTTGCTTGCTGAAGTTTCCAAATGTTTCGATCCACTAGGTTTAGTGTCACCCCTCACTATAAGAGGGAAATTATTAATACAGGAAACATGGAAACTTAAATGTGCTTGGGATGAAATTCTACCTGAGGAATTCATTAACAGGTGGGATGAATTAATTGGTGATTATGAGAAAATTCCAATGTTGGAGTTCCCACACCAGGTGGCCAATCCGAATGGGAAAAATGTACTCCACATTTTTTGTGATGCTTCAAAATTGGCATATGGAGCAGTTGCTTATCTTCAATGTAATAGTGTTATCTCTCTTGTTATGTCTAATGCTAAAGTGTCTCCAATTAAATCATGTACCTTGCCTCAATTGGAATTAACAGCCATTTATGTAGGTGTCAAATTAGCTAATTATATAAGAAATAAGTTGCAGGAGATAAATATTAGCGACACTGTAATTTGGTCTGATAATGAGGTATCCTTACAATGGATTCGTAATGGAAACAGTAAAATTGTGTACGTACAAAACAGAGTCACTGAAATTAATCAAATGCAAGAGAAGTATAATAGTTTGGGTCAGCATATGTTAGCATTTAATCATACACCTGGTGAGGAGAATCCAGCTGATTTCTTGTCTCGAGGTTTATCTTATGCTAAATTTTTAAATGCTGTATCATGGTTTAAAGGACCGAGCTGGTTGGTAAATAAAGCTAATTGGCCTGTACAAAAGGTGTATATTGCTCCTGTTAAAATTACTGTGACCACCGCTCCAATAGTTTGTCCTCCCTTAGCTATTGATATAAATAGGTATTCTTCTTTACCCAAACTAATCAATGTAACTAAGTTGGTGTTTAAATTTCTAAACAAGTTTTCACATCCTCTTGAATATTGGATAAAGAGGGTACAGGAGGAAATCTATGGAAATGAGATTAAATTGATGATGGAAAGAAAAATTGTGAAAGGTACCATAATAGAGAAATTGGGGCTGTATTTAGAGAACAACGTAATTAGGTGCAGAGGTAGGTTACAAAATGTTGAAGTGGGTGATTATGCTAAACACCCTATCTTACTGCCCAAAACTCATCATCTAACAAATTTAATTGTTCTAAATGCCCATAAAAATGTAATGCATGGTGGGGTACAAGGTACCTTAAATTGTATCAGGGAAACTTTCTGGATTCCACAAGGACGGCAAAGTGTAAAAAGGGTAATTAAATCTTGTGTAATATGTCGCTGTGTGGATGCCAGATCCTATATGTACCCAGGTCCTCCACCATTGCCAAATGAGCAATTTGAGTCATTTAGCAACGAACTCCGCCCGGCCGCAGTGTGGAAAATACTGTACATATTTTCCAGAAATACAGTAGTTATATGTAAATAGATGGCCATACTGTATTTAATAAAATTTATCATAAAAAATGGGAAGCTGCACCTGCACAGAAGACAGTCGCCATTGTTTGTTTGAATTGAGAGTAACAGACATTAGTAATGGGAAGAATTTTTCGTGCTCTAGAGGTTAAAATTGGGTTGACACCTCTCAAATAGAAGGCAAAATTGGTGGATGTGCATTCCTGCATAACTTGAGATATCAGGCGACAGTACTAGATCTGTGTCTTGGATTTAATACATCATATACGATGCATGACTCTGTCATAGTTGATGATCTTCTATCTGATCACTTCCCAAGACTAACAACTGTCAATCTTGATCACATCTCCAGCAATCAAGGAGCTAAATACAGAAGGAGGAAACTTATTCTCAAACCAGAACACAGAGACAACTTTATTAACCACTTGGATCAATGGTATAAGAATTACGAGCCCACTGGCACACAAAAATTTAATGATGACTTAATTACCACTATTGAGTGTTCTCACAGATCAAGTGGGCAGGAATAGGAAACAAAGACCCTCCACTATAAATAACAATAAAAACCAATGTAAATACTATAATGATCCACAGCTGCACAATCTAACACATGCAGCTAGGAGGATTGGTAAAGCATACCGTGAATGTAGAACCCCAGACCTGCTCAGAACGTTCCAAGCTGCACTAACAAATGCAAGGAATAGAATGGAAGAACTTAGGCAACAGGAATGGGAACAGTTTGTTAGTGGATTAAATAGGTCCACCCCTTTGAGTTTGGCTTGGAAAGGTATAAATAAAATAACCAGGAAAAAGACTGGCAATGTTGCTCATCCCTTTCCTCTTGAAAAAGCAAATGACCTCATAAATGACTGGTCCAAAACATCCAGGCATGAAAGCCTTCCATCTCATATTAGAAAAAATTTAGAGAGTACTTCTGAAGAAATGTTGAAACTGATTAATTTTATGAGCCAAAATATTGATAAGAGTGATTGCCTCTTTACCGAGTATGAATTAGATAATGCATTAACCAAAGGTCGATCAACTGCTCCTGGAGAGGATGGTATAACCTATGATATTCTCAGAACTCTAAGGCACGTGCCTGATAACCCTTTGTTGGCACTGTATAATCTCAGTTACATTGAGGGCGTTCTTCCTACTTCCTGGACCAATAGTCTCATTGTGCCTATCCCTAAGCCCCAACAGCCTGATACATTTAGGCCGATCTCCTTAACTAGTTGTCTTTGCAAAACTTTTGAAAGAATGATGCTTAACAGATTGTACTACAGAATCAGACATCAACTTTCCCCCTACCTCTATGGGTTCATGAAAGGTAAAAGTGTGCAGAACTGTATTTCCACCTTTCTCACTGCACACACCTCTACTAGTTTTACCACTTTTCTTGATCTAAAATCTGCATTTGATATTGCAAACAGAACCGTTATACTACATGAACTAGCCAAAATGAATATTGGTGGTAGCTTACTCTGCTGGATAATAGGATACCTGTCAAATAGAGTATCCTCTGTCCTTTACCAAGGCTTCAGAAGTGATTCTAAAGAAATGTCTTTAGGTACACCGCAGGGAGGAGTTCTTAGTCCCATGCTATTTAATATTCTGATTAATGCTCTCCTAAATGCTCTACCTGCCTCACCTAAACATATAGCTATAAGCTATGCTGATGATATCATGATCCATACAACAGGGCATAAGATGAATACCATTCTTAATGAAGTTCAAGCAATTTGTAATCGACTAGGCCTCATAATATCTTCCTCTAAAACAAAGATATTAACAAGCAAACGACATCCCCCACCCATCTATTTGCAGGGTGAAATCATTAACTACGTTAAAACTTACAGATATCTTGGTGTAGATGTACCCGTTAACAAATCCGCTATACCACAACTAAACAAGAAATGTAAAGCTAGGCTAAATGCTCTCAAAGCTGTTGCTGGCTACAATCCCAACTATGGTGCTAATGTGAGAATCGTGAGAATGATGTACATAGCCTATGTTAGGTCCTTAATTGATTATGCTGCTCCCATGTTGATATTAGCTAGAGAAAGTTCCCTCCTACCCTTGGAGTTAATGCAAAATGAAGCTCTCAGGACTATTCTTGGCTGTCCCAGATCTACAAAAGTTCTTAACATGAGGAAGGAGCTTGGTATTTCTAGTATCAGTGATAGGATTGTTGAAATTAACACTGTACTCGGTATTAGAATGTTGAGAAACGAACCAGACACTGTCACAGTGAATCTTATCAAGTGTCTAGAGGTAAATACACACAGATCTAAATGGATTGTGAAAACGTGCAATTGCATTAAGTTTTATAACCTGCATGAACTGTATCACTGTAGGCAACAAGAGCATTTCACCTCTCCATGGAAGATGTGTTCATTTAATATCACATACCTACAAGTCCCTCCCAAGAAGCTCATTGCTAGTAATCCCTTCCTTAAATCTCTTGTTAGAGCAACTGCTCAAGAAGAAATTTTTCACCTAGCTGGTAGTAATAAGTTATCACAAGTTATATACACTGATGGATCTAAACAGGAGTCTTCTGGCAGGGCTGCATCTGCTCTTGTTGCCACCTCCCTAGTTAAGAACGATAATAAATTTTTTGAGTTAGGCATACGAATTAACAACTGGGCGTCTACACTGCAAACTGAATTGTTTGCAATCCTAATGGCGCTAAAGCTAACCTATGACACTGAGCTTGACTCTATCATCATTACTGATTCTATGTCATCATTGAAGGCTCTTGGCTCATATAATGACTCCAACAACATGCTCATTGGGGAAGCCAGGTATAGATACTCAAAAATTAGGGACAAAGGAATTAATGTAACAATTGCTATGGATCCCATCACACATTGGATTACTCCTTCATGATAAAGTTGATATGTTAGCCAAGAAGAGTATCCAGAAGGAGAACGTAGAATATAACTTTGGTATAACTGTGTCTAGCATTAGGAATAATATTAGGAGAGAAGTAAATAATGAAGATGATTGTTATAGGAATGCAGTTAGAAGCCTGAGTAGATCTATAACCCACTATGATAACATGAACGTAGATAAGTATGTTTATGGAGCAACTTGCAATGTGAACAGACTGACTGATGTTGTAGTGGCCAGGCTTAGGCTTGGTTACAAGTACTTCTGGCAGTTTGGGAGACACACAGATGATGATCAAACTAAATGTAAATTATGTGATCAGGCATATGGTCACTCTCTTGAACACTATGTGCTTAATTGTCCACTTATTGAGGAATACAGAGACAGACAGTATAATAACCTATGTGACATGTCAAGATATCTTATTAATGAAAATAAGATACCAGATATACTAAGCAAATTTCCTAAATTTGCTTGTAGATATAAATCCATATGTATTCCTGTTAACCCTTTGGGGCCTAGTTCCTAGGCCTTTTGTGTATCCACATGCTCTTGCGCTACCGTCCACAGGATGGATATGGGGTGCACAATAAACTAGCCACTTCGGTGGCAAAATCGAAAAAAAAAAAAAGGACAGGACAACTCCAGAAACCTCAGATAAGCTGTCTAATTTATGTTTAAATTCTGGCCAGTAAATTTTTCATAAATGTAGGCAAAAGGGGGGTCCTGTACATGACATTAATCTCCAGTCAAATTGGTGAGTGTTATGATTAAGATATATTCTCCTTCTGTTATATAAATGTGTTTATATATAATCATTTTTTAATATAATATACAGTCCACAAATTTATATATTTACCAGCATTCCTGATGATACATATTTTATTTGTAATTAATAGGTCCAGAGCAACTTGTGGATATGACAGTGGTAGGTATCGAAGGGGGACATTTTTTGTGACCTAGGTGTCCCAAATTCCTACTTGTCTAACTGATAACTAATAATTATCTTTGTTCATTTACTGTTATGTACATAATGATACATTCAGATAAATGCAATTTTCCACAGGTCCTGTAGATGTAGATTGCACAGTAGTAAGTGTGGATGTTCTGAACAGGGAGTAAGTTTAGATCTATGAAGAGTGGGGGGGGGTGTTGCCAGGGATGGGATTTAGTGATTATTCTTACTGTGGCTTTTTGTTGGGTTATTACTGGCTTTAGATGTGTTGCTGCAGTTGATTGCCAAGCACAAATAGCATAGGGGAGGTATGGATAAATGAGTGAATGGTATAGTGTGAGAAGGGCAGTTTGCAGCACATAATATCGTATCTTGGAGAGGATCCCCACCGTTTTGGATACTTTTTTTGTTATGTGTTGGATATGGGTGCTGAAATTTAGGTTGTTGTCGAGGTATAGACCTAGGAATTTGCCCTCATTATGTCTGGCAATTAGAGTGTTGTCGATCTTAATGTTAAGTTGCGCAACACCTGCTCTGCTACCAAACATAATGTAGTAGGTTTTGTCAGCGTTAAGTGTACGTTTATTGGCTGTCATCCAAGTCAGAATTTTAAGCAGCTCCTCGTTGACAATGGTGTTGAGGGTGGCAAGATTAGGGTGGGAGATGACGTAAGTCAGGTGTTGGGATAAGTTTGGAAGATCATTAATGTAAATGAAGAAGAGCAGGGGACCAAGGACACTTCCCTGCGGAACTCCAGTATCAAGTGGCCGTGTTGATGAGGCTGTCTTTAATGGTGACATACTGATACCTATTAGTAAGGTAGGATTTGAAATATGCAAGCGCATGGCCTCTTATACCATAATGGTCAAGTTTGTGGAGTAGAATGCCGTGGTCTACTGTGTCAAACGCTTTTCTTAGGTCAATAAAAATTCCTAGTGGATATTCCTTATTTTCCAATGCTGTGTAAAGCAGATCTAGCATTTTTACAATTGCATCATTAGTGCTTTTATTTTTCCTGAATCCAAATTGGCAGGGCTTGAGTATGTTTTGTGCCGTTATAAATGAATATAGTCTCCTGTGCACGAGTTTCTCGAAGATTTTGGATAGCAATGGTAAGTTTGATATTGGCCTATAGTTGTTTACATCTGTAGGGTCACCACCTTTATGTATTGGTGTAACCCTTGCTGTCTTGAGTAGTGTCGGGAAAGTGCTAGTTTCTAGTGACTTGTTAAAAAGTAATGTAATAGCATGCAAAAGGACATGGGCCGCTCGCTTGTACAATAATGGTGGGAAGTGAGACAGATTCCCTGAGTTATTTTTGAGTGACTTTATAATTGCGGTGACGTCGGTGGTCTCAGTTTGTACAAGATAGAGGGAATTTGGAAAATTCCCATCTAGGTAGTCCCCGGCACGGGCGTTGGTACGTGGGATTTTACTGGCTAGATCAGATCCTATGTTTGAGAAGAAGTCGTTTATCTTGTTAACTGTATCAGTGGGATGCAGTGGCGTTTCATTAGGTTTGGTTAGGACAATATTCTTGGTTTTTTTCAGTTTGTGGGTCCCCAGAATCTGGGAAAGTGTTTTCCAGGTCTTTTTTATATCTCCTGTTGTGTCAGTGAATCTGCTGGAGTAGTACAGTTGTTTGGCTTTCTTTATTAATTTGGTGAGAACTGATGAATATTGTTTAAGAATATCTTTGTGTATTTATTTATTTATTTATTTATTTAATAATTTGAACATACAGAGGTACAAAAAAATACAGGTAAGAGCAGCATGCCAAAGCCACTTGTATGCAGAGCATTACGGGCAGGCTTAAAATTAACTTAAGATTAACTAAGCAATGATGTTATCAGTGATAAAACATTATTGTAAACAGATAACAATAAAGCACAAATGAGTATTACAAAGACAGGTCATATGGTTGCATGCATTTCTGTACATTCAGTAGAATGGAGTATTCTGCAAAAATGCTAAGCACATAAAGGGACTGAAGCCCTGGAATTCATTACCAGAACACACTAGAGAACCCCTGTCTGCAAATCAATTTAAGGACCTACTTAGAAATCCCCTCATCGCCCAAAAATAACCAGACAAACACTTTATTTAATACCTACCAGTTACTGAAGTTTCTAAATAATTTAAGACTGCCCAACTATTTGATAATCTACTTCGAAGTAAAAATTGTTTCAGCTTCATTATTAGATATTGCTGATGATTGCTCAACCATTTACTCATTACTTCAAACTTATAAGTATTTCAATCTCATTTTTTAAATTGTACTAAATTGCAATACTTCATACTGTAAACTGTTTTAACTTGTTCTAAATTATAATGCTAATGACCATATGAACTGTTATTGCCTTATTCATCTAATGTTAATTTTAGTTTGACCGAAATGCTCTGCATACAAAGTGGCTTTTGGCATGCACACCCAACTGTTATATTCCTTTGTACAACAATGTATCATGTCAAAATAAACATTATTATTATTATTATTATTATTATTATTATTATTATTATTATTATTATTATTATTAGTATTATTATTGTGGAAAATATTTTAATTTTCCGAAGCTATAGTGCCTAATAGATGTTTAATGTGTTGATTTGGGTCAAAAAATGTATTTGAAAATGGAATAGAACCAACAGGGTTCCCTCTGCGCCTGCGTGGATGTGCGGGGGGAGAGGTCGAGACGGGGCATCTGGGAGCGGGAGTGTTTTGAATGGATTTAAGAGGCTGGGAAAGCATGGGACCAGGAAATTGGCATTCAGGGTGACCTAAGGATTAATATAGGTCTCACTTCATAATAGGAAGTGTCGTAACTGTTCCTGGTGAAGAGTGAGGGAACGTGATTTACGGGACCACTGGAGTTTACCTGGAGTTTACCTGGAGAGAGTTTCGGGGGTCAACGCCCCCGCGGCCCGGTCTGTGACCAGGCCTCCCGGTGGATCAGAGCCTGATCAACCTGGCTGTTGCTGCTGGCTGCACGCAAACCAACGTACGAGCCACAGCCCGGCTGATCAGGAACTGTCTTTAGGTGCTTGTCCAGTGCCAGCTTGAAGACTGCCAGGGGTCTGTTGGTAATCCCCCTTATGTGTGCTGGGAGGCAGTTGAACAGTCTCGGGCCCCTGACACTTATTGTATGGTCTCTTAACGTGCTAGTGACACCCCTGCTTTTCATTGGGGGGATGGTGCATCGTCTGCCAAGTCTTTTGCTTTCGTAGTGAGTGATTTTCGTGTGCAAGTTCGGTACTATTCCCTCTAGGATTTTCCAGGTGTATATAATCATGTATCTCTCCCTCCTGCGTTCCAGGGAATACAGGTTTAGGAACCTCAAGCACTCCCAATAATTGAGGTGTTTTATCTCCGTTATGCGCGCCGTGAAAGTTCTCTGTACATTTTCTAGGTCGGCAATTTCACCTGCCTTGAAAGGTGCCATTAGTGTGCAGCAATATTCCAGCCTAGATAGAACAAGTGACCTGAAGAGTGTCATCATGGGCTTGGCCTCCCTAGTTTTGAAGGTTCTCATTATCCATCCTGTCATTTTTCTAGCAGATGCGATTGATACAATGTTATGGTCCTTGAAGGTGAGATCCTCCGACATGATCACTCCCAGGTCTTTGACGTTGGTGTTTCGCTCTATTTTGTGGCCAGAATTTGTTTTGTACTCTGATGAAGATTTAATTTCCTCATGTTTACCATATCTGAGTAATTGAAATTTCTCATCGTTGAACTTCATATTGTTTTCTGCAGCCCACTGAAAGATTTGGTTGATGTCCGCCTAGAGCTTTGCAGTGTCCGCAATGGAAGACACTGTCATGCAGATTCGGGTGTCATCTGCAAAGGAATACACGGTGCTGTGGCTGACATCCTTGTCTATGTCGGATATGAGGATGAGGAACAAGATGGGAGCGAGTACTGTGCCTTGTGGAACAGAGCTTTTCACCGTAGCTGCCTCGGACTTTACTCTGTTGACGACTACTCTCTGTGTTCTGTTAGTGAGGAAATTATAGATCCATCGACCGACTTTTCCTGTTATTCCTTTAGCACGCATTTTGTGCGCTATTACGCCATGGTCACACTTGTCGAAGGCTTTTGCAAAGTCTGTATATATTACATCTGCATTCTTTTTGTCTTCTAGTGCATTTAGGACCTTGTCGTAGTGATCCAATAGTTGAGACAGACAGGAGCGACCTGTTCTAAACCCATGTTGCCCTGGGTTGTGTAACTGATGGGTTTCTAGATGGGTGGTGATCTTGCTTCTTAGGACCCTTTCAAGGATTTTTATGATATGGGATGTTAGTGCTATTGGTCTGTAGTTCTTTGCTGTTGCTTCACTGCCCCCTTTGTGGAGTGGGGCTATGTCTGTTGTTTTTAGTAACTGTGGGACGACCACCGTGTCCATGCTCCCTCTCCATAGGATGGAAAAGGCTCGTGATAGGGGCTTCTTGCAGTTCTTGATGAACACAGAGTTCCATGAGTCTGGCCCTGGGGCAGAGTGCATGGGCATGTCATTTATCGCCTGTTCGAAGTCATTTGGCGTCAGGATAACATCGGATAGGCTTGTGTTAATCAAATTTTGTGGCTCTCTCATAAAAAATTCATTTTGATCTTCGACTCTCAGTCTGGTTAGCGGCTTGCTAAAAACTGAGTCATATTGGGACTTGAGTAGCTCACTCATTTCCTTGCTGTCATCTGTGTAGGACCCATCTTGTTTAAGTAGGGGCCCAATACTGGACGTTGTTCTCGATTTTGATTTGGCATAGGAGAAGAAATACTTTGGGTTTCTTTCGATTTCATTTATGGCTTTTAGTTCTTCCCGCGATTCCTGACTCCTAAAGGATTCTTTTAGCTTAAGTTCGATGCTTGCTATTTCTCTGACCAGTGTCTCCCTACGCATTTCAGATATATTGACCTCTTTTAGCCGCTCTGTTATTCTTTTCCGTCGCCTGTAAAGGGAGCACCTGTCTCTTTTTATTTTACATCTACTCCTCCTTTTTCTTAGAGGAATAAGCCTTGTGCATACATCGAGTGCCACCGAGTTAATCTGTTCTAGGCATAAGTTGGGGTCTGTGTTGCTTAGTATATCTTCCCAGCTTATATCGGTTAGGATTTGGTTTACTTGGTCCCACTTTATGTTTTTGTTATTGAAGTTGAATTTGGTGAATGCTCCCTCGTGACTAATCTCATTATGTCGGTCTGGGGCTCCGCGCATACATGACTGAACCTCAATTATGTTGTGATCTGAGTATATTGTTTTTGATATGGTGACATTTCTTATCAGATCATCATTGTTAGTGAAGATGAGGTCTAGTGTATTCTCCAGTCTAGTAGGCTCTATTATTTGCTGGTTTAAATTGAATTTTGTGCAGAGATTTAAAAGCTCGCGTGAGTGTGAGTTTTCATCAGAGCTGCCTCCTGGTGTTATTACTGCAACAATATTATTTGCTATATTCCTCCATTTTAGGTGCCTTAAGTTGAAATCCCCCAGGAGCAAGATGTTGGGTGCAGGAGCTGGAAGATTTTCCAGACAGTGGTCAATTTTTAACAGCTGTTCCTGGAATTGCTGGGATGTTGCATCTGGAGGCTTGTAGACTACCACAATGACTAGGTTTTGGTTCTCGACCTTTACTGGTAAAACTTCCACTACATCATTTGAGGCATTTAGCAGTTCTGTGCAAACAAGTGACTCTGCAATGTACAGGCCAACCCCCCCCCCTTTTGCCTGTTCACTCTGTCACATCTGTATAGGTTGTAACCTGGGATCCATATTTCGTTGTCCAAGTGATCCTTTATGTGGGTCTCAGTGAAAGCCGCGAACATTGCCTTTGCCTCTGCAAGCAGTCCACGGATGAAAGGTATTTTGTTGTTTGTTGCTGGCTTTAGACCCTGTATATTTGCCAAGAAGAATGTTATCGGACTGGTGGTATTGTTGGTACTGGGGGGGGGAATTTTTTCCGGCATTAGTATCTGTATCTGTTGGTTTGGAGTGGAGGCCATCGACTGTGGTTCCACTCCAGGAATGACTGGATTTGGTGTACGATTTCTGCCATTTCCTGCCAGTTTTTTTTTCCTTCCTGGCACTAAAAAACCTCTCCCTCTTGAGTGGCTGTGGCTACCCAGGTTTTCCCATGGCCTGGATGTTTTGTATCTTTTTGTCCCCTTTAGATGGTATGCCTGGCAATTTAAGTTATAGCACAGTCTTTCCTGTACTGAAGAGGTACACAGTTCAGGGTGAAAAAGCTTACAGGAAGGGAGTTTGCATTTTTCTGTTGTCATATGGGCATGGCATTTTCTAGGGTGGTCATAGTTGCACGTCCCATCTGTTTTTCCAGATGTCCCATGCCAGCAGATACCAAGTGCATAGTATGTGCACAGGCTTGGTTTCCGTTTGCCTTGGGTTTCTGTGACTGTATTCCCTGTTGGTGCATGTTTCCCTGTCTTACTTCTATCCTCCCTAGCACCAACAATGGAGCTCCCACCAGTTGTTTTTGGTAATATATCCTCACTATTGCTAGTGGAGTCCTCTTGTTTGCTATTTCCTGCGGTGTTTCTAGTTTGCAATATTGGTTTTATCTTATCTTTGACTACATTTGTTTCCCTACTATGGCTCCTGTCCCCTATGAGGTCATTTATATGTATTCCTTCCTGCGTATAATTCCCGACTACCTGGACAAAATCTCCAGCTTCACCATTACTGTCTCCCAGGACAGCATCTCCAGCTTCACCATTACTGTCTCCCAGGACAGCATCTCCAGCTTCACCATTACTGTCTCCCAGGACAGCACCTCCAGCTTCACCATTACTGTCTCCCAGAACAGCACCTCCAGCTTCACCATTACTGTCTCCCAGGACAGCACTATCAGCCCCACATTTACTGACTACCAGGACATCATCTCCAGCCTTACAGTTTCTGACTACATGGCCAGTATCAAGGGCAGTACCATTCAGCCCAGACTTTTTATGTTCCCATCTGTTGTAGAAAGCTTCCAGGTTTTCTATGAAAGCAGCTTTGATGTTGACCTCTTTTAATACCCTTGTGATTTTAGTCCACAGATTTATCTCATTTGGGCATACCCAAAAACACTTCCCTGTTTTAATACTGCTTGTAGCTAGTTCTTGGATATCTGCACAAGGGGCGTGACACCAATTTCCACAAAAATGACAATTTATGCATGTGGAAGCCCGTTTGTTTGACTGACCACAGACTACACACAGCTTCATAATGATTTGAATGGTTGATTTACTGCAATTCTACTAGCAACCTCTTGAATATTCTATTAATAACCTCCTTAAATGAAGCTCTAGCTATTTGTATTTCTGTTTCTAACTGTTTTTGTATTTTGGACAGCTTACCGTGCACGTTCCTGGTATATAAAGTGGTAAAATATAAAGTGGTAAAATTAGTGAATAATGGTAGGACAGGTGGTGACTGGTGCGATGCCATGGAGTGTGTCCAGGGGAAAATACCCGTGATTTAATCATCACTCATCGGTCTCAGATCTTAATGGAGTGACCTCTAATGTGCATAATAATTATGATACATTAAATCGTCTTGTGAATTGTAATGTAATCAGTGATAATAACACTAAGTTAAGAGAATGCATGAAGTGAAATAAGTCGCCTTGCTCCGAGTGAACACATTAGGCCTCGTGGTTCCTGTCCCGAGGATAGTGAAGTTTTTATGGAGTCACGACTTGTAAACTGGGACAAACCAACGAATACCTCGTCCTGCTGGAATAAGAACCGTGTCGGTGTAGCAGGAAATTGAAATGAGATGGTGAATGGAAATAAGGAGCATCAATCACCCACAGTTAAGTAACCCTTCTAGTTATAGCAGACTGATACTGGCCAGTTAGGTATCTTGTAATTGGATAGGTTATGGGTGATCCAGCTACATCAAGTGACCACCAGAGAATATCTGGTAAGTGGTGGGATCATGCACAAGTGTTTTTCCTTGATAGATATATCCATGTGTAACCTACCCCACCCCCTTCATTCAGTTAAACTAATATAATCTATACAGTCCACAATTAATTAGTAGTGCCGTACTTGTGGGTGCTATCCAATTTATACTGGTCTCGGATAGATATGGATAAGATTGTGAGGTCGAAGGGACCACCTGCAGTGACCAGGGGTGGTTAAGTTTTCTCATATGTCTACACGGGGTGACTACGGTAAACAATATAGTTGTTGTCTCCCAATGAGATTACTCGTATGCATGTAATGTTGAGGTACATACAGGTAAACCCCTATAAAATTTTCCATATCTGCCTGCTGGTCCTTCAAACCGGATGCAATCAGTGAAAAATTAATCGAATTAATTACTTAATAATTAAGTGACTGATTGAAGGAAGTGGGTATAGAGTACACAAATTTAATCGATCATGTGATGGATGATAATTAACCCAATTAATTGCTAGCACATGTGTGGCTAGGATTTATACAAGAGTAAAGTGCGAGAATTACTCTTATAAGGCGCCTACTTAAGTTGTATAATCAGTGATTAATAATTCTCTAACCATGACTGGATCTAATTCAAATTCAATTCAAATTCAAAGTTTATTCTCTATAAGGATTACAATGCTGAGTTTACAGAAATTTGGTTATTGTTTGGTTTACATGTAGTAAAATTGAGATTACAGAGTGTACCACTAGAACGCTTAGCATGGCTAGGCATTTCGGGCATACTTAGTTTTATTCTAAATGTAAAATATTACAAATTATGAGGTAAGTTGGTATTATGGCTAAGTGACTAAATACTATTTTGTGAGTTTAGCAATGTGAATGCTTTTGTTTTGGCACAGTATATAGTTTCAGTATTGGAGTATCACAGGATTCATTATTTTAAGACTGAGATTAATATTTCTGTTTATGGTCAAATGAGTGAGCGAGTGTAAGTGTGAACCACCAGGTGGTATTCGTGTAGTTAGTTGACGGGGTGTATCAGGGAGATAAGATGTTTTCTAATGGTAGTTTTGAAGGTGATGAATGTGTCTGCAGTTCTAGAGTTCTCAGGTAGGGTATTCCAGATTTTAGGGCCTTTGACATACATTGAATTTTTGTAAAGGTTTAGTCGGACACGGGGAATGTCGTAGAGATGTTTGTTTCTGGTGTTATGCCTGTGGGTTCTGTCACAACTATCAAGAAAGCGTTTTAGGTCAAGGTTGATATTAGAGTTTAAGGCCCTGTAGATATAGATTGCACAGTAGTAAGTGTGGATGTACTGAACTGGGAGTAAGTTTAGATCTTTGAAGAGTGGGGGGGTGTGCTGCCAGGGATGGGATTTAGTGATTATTCTTACTGCAGCTTTTTGTTGGGTTATTATTGGCTTTAGATGTGTTGCTGCAGTTGATCCCCAAGCACAAATAGCATAGGTGAGGTATGGATAAATAAGTGAGTGGTATAGTGTGAGAAGGACATTTTGCGGCACGTAGTATGGTATCTTGGAGAGGATCCCAACCGTTTTGGATACTTTTTTGGCTATATGCTGGATATGGGTGCTGAAATTCAGGTTATTGTCAAGGTATAAGCCTAAGAATTTTCCCCCATTATTTCTGGTAATTAGAGTGTTGTCAATCTTAATGTTAATTTGTGCATCTCCTGCTCTGCTACCAAACATAATATAGTAAGTTTTGTCAGTGTTAAGCGTAAGTTTATTGGCTGTCATCCAAGTCGATATTTTAATCAGCTCCTCATTCACAATGGTGTTAAGGGTGGAGTTAATGTGGCTGACAAGTCCGTGGATTTTAGAGTAATAAAAGCATCATTACAGGCTATTAAAGGCCATGTGACGAAGGCATACAAGTGCTTGGATTTAATGAATCAAGAAACCGTGAACCCTAATGAATTAAAGCTATATTTAGATGCTTTAGAGAGTAGATTCAAGCTGGCACTGGACAAGCACCTAAAGTCGGTTCCTGACCAGCCGGGCTGTGGCTCGTACGTTGGTTTGCGTGCAGCCAGCAGTAACAGCCTGGTTGATCAGGCTCTGATCCACCAGGAGGCCTGGTCACAGACAGGGCTGCGGGGGCGTTGACCCCCAGAACTCTCTCCGGGTAAACTCCAGGTACAAATTGTGGTTTAAAGACTGTGAAATAGATCTGCTGGAGAATTGTGCAGATGGAATGGAAATGAATGTTTTAATTAATCAACATTACGAATTGGAAGAAAAACTGTCTTGTAAAAGTAAAGCTTTGAATAAATTAAAGGGTGTAAGCCAGGCAGTTGGTCAACCTATTAATGCAAAGGGTGGGTTTGCCAAAACCTCCAGAGTACGGTCTGGAGGAAATCAGACTAGGTCGGCAGGAATTAATTGTTCAATTGCAGACCAGTCAGCCAAACAGTTCTAAGGATATAACACATAATGACTCTGAAGTATCTGTCAAGTCTCAAAAGGGAAAAATAATCTCAGTGGTAATAATCATAATTAAGAGTTAAATAGGCACATATCAAGTCAGGAATCAGTAATAGTGGTTCCTCACATCAAGGTAAGAGGAATAAGTACCTCAGTAAGGGTAACCCAGTTAATAAGAGGTCAGGCAAGGAAAAGAGAGACTGCCTCTTCTGCCAGGGTACTCATTTCACTAAAAATTGTAATGCCTATAATTCATGGGATATTAAAGTGGAAAGAATGAAAGAACTTGACAGATTTATCAGATGTCTAGACAATCATAATGTAAAGGATTGTCATAACAAATTGAACAGTTGCTATCAATGCAACAAGGGAAGGCACCATACAGTTATGTGCAGGGTTGTATGTGAGTCTTATAATAATGGTGACAATAATGATAATGTTAATAACCCTGACACTACAGTGACTGATGTAAAGGTTGCAGCTAATGGCAATAATGATGGCCTAGCTGAGGTAGCCTTGCCGGCGTTGGATGTAATAATTCAGGATAAAGGGCATAAATCCAAAACCATGCGGCGTCACTCTCCTCAACACTGGTACGGGCCATGTAATATATGGCAGACTACCGCCTAGTAATAATGACTAGAGGAAGTAGTAAATACAGTTACAGTGTCTTACTCATCAAAGGTCAACCCAGTACAAGTATTCTTCTATCGAGGATGATGTTGAACCAGTCTAATTTGTGGGAGCTGGACAGCATAGGGATTAATATAAATGAGGAAAGTCCAAATGATTCCTTTACTCAGGAACAATACCTGAAGGATGTTAAATGTGAATCTGGACATTACTGGGTGCGACTTCCGTGGAAGCTCGACCGTCCAGAATTACCTACTAATTATAGGATGGCGTATGGACAGTTAAAGGGCCCAGCTCTGCGAACTGTGCGATGCCATGGAGTGTGTCCAGGGGAAAATACCCATGATTTAATCATCACTCATCGGTCTCAGATCTTAATGGAGATTTTAGATTAGATTTAGATCTTAATGGAGTGACCTCTAATGTGCATAATAATTATGATACATTAAATCGTCTTGTGAATTGTAATGTAATTAGTGATAATAACACTAAGTTAAGAGAATGCATGAAGTGAAATAAGTCGCCCTGCTCCGAGTGAACACATTAGGCCTCGTGGTTCCTGTCCCGAGGATAGTGAAATTTTTATGGAGTCACGACTTGTAAACTGGGACAAACCAACGAATACCTCGTCCTGCTGGAATAAGAACCGTGTCGGTGTAGCAGGAAATTGAAATGAGATGGTGAATGGAAATAAGGAGCATCAATCACCCACAGTTAAGTAACCCTTCTAGTTATAGCAGACTGATACTGGCCAGTTAGGTATGTTGTAATTGGATGGGTTATGGGTGATCCAGCTACATCAAGTGACCACCAGGGAATATCTGGTAAGTGGTGGGATCATGTACAAGTGTTTTTCCTTGATGGATATATCCATGTGTAACCTACCCCCCCCCCTTCATTCAGTTAAACTAATATAATCTATACAGTCCACAATTAATTAGTAGTGCCGTACTTGTGAGTGCTATCCAATTTATACTGGTCTCGGATAGATATGGATAAGATTGTGAGGTCGAAGGGACCACCTGCAGTGACCAGAGGTAGTTAAGCTTTCTCGCATGTCTACACGGGGTGACTACAGTAAACAATATAGTTGTTGTCTCCCAATGAGATTACTCGTATGCATGTAATGTTGAGGTACGTACAGGTAAACGCCTATAAAATTTTCCATAATTATTATTATTATTATTATTATTATTATTATTATACAGGATGGATAATGAGAACCTTCAAAACTAGGGATGCCAAGCCCATGATGATGCTCTTCAGGTCACCTGTTCTATCTGCGCTGGAATATTGCTGCACAGCAACAGTACCTTTCAGGGCAGGTGAAATTGTTGACCTAGAAAATGTACCGAGTACCTTCAAGGTGCGCATAACTGCAATAAAACACCTAAATTATTGGGAACACTTAAAGTTCCTCAACCTGTACTCCCTAGAATGCAGGTGGAAGAGATGCACGATTATATACACTTTGAAAATCCTAGAGGGATTAGTTCAAAACTTACACACGAAAATCACTCCCTATGAAAGCAAAAGAGTCGGCAGACGATGCAACATCCCTGCAATGAAAAACAAAGGTGTCACTAGCACGAAGAGACAACACAACAAGTGTCAAGGGCCCAAGACTGTTCAACTGCCTTCCAGCATACATAAGAGGGATTAGTAATAGACCCCTGGCTGTCTTCAGGATGGCACTGCACAGGCACCTAAAGTCAGTACCTGACCAGCCGGGCTGTGGCTCGTACGTTGGGTTGCGTGCGGCCAACAGCAACAGCCTGCTTGATCAGACCCTGATCCACCATGAGACCTGGTCACAGACCCAGCTGCCGGGGCGTTCACCCCAGAAACCCTCTCCACGTATACTCCAGGTAAACCCCAGCCGAGCCGGAGTCCCCCCACTCCCATACCACTGCTGACCTTATTACCTTCAAGTCCGAGTCAATCAACCTCCAGAGGTATTCCTTCGACCCCCGTCGGGGAGGGGAATTTGTAACCTACACACCATCACCTTTACTCTTTCATGATGCTATCGTATAGTGTAAAGATCAAGCCAGTCAGTGGAGTCATAAATTGCTCCACCAAACTAGCCCTTACTGCCGCTGTAAGGACGTGCTTGCAGGTCACATTCACAGAAATCCACTCTCTGAAGGACTCTTTTATTGTCGTCTGTACTAACTGTTGGCTCTGTTGGCCTGGTGGCTAACGCTCTCGCTTCACACGGCAAGGGCCTGGGTTAGTAAGTAGGTAAGTAAGTTTATTCATGTATACACAAATACAGTTACATAGATTATCATACATAGCAGTATATGTGTAGAAAACCTAGGATAATCCAAAAAAGTCAGACAGAGTGACTTTTTTCATTGGATTGAGAGTGTGTTTATCACGACCAGCTGTGTACCACTCTCACCCATATTTACATCAACACAAGTGTATTCTAAGTGATAATGTGTGCACTTGATGTACTTGGTAACACTTGTCATACATAGTAACGAGTGTGTAAGTGAGATTGTTTAGGTACTGGTTCATCTATCTACAGCTGCACACTCATGCTTACATACATAGCATATATAGTAACGTGTGAGTTACCCAGGATGGCCTCAGGAAGTCGACCAGAGTAATTTATCTCATTGTCAGTGCAACATTACCTATTTACCGTTTTTTTTTTTCTAAAGTAATATTGTTTACAATCTATCATTGTGATGACTGCAATATTATTATTTCAGTAGATATATATGGTGGCAGTAGCCTGAACTGACTCAAGTGGAAGTTATCATTGAATTTGAACCTCTTGTTTAATGTGATATATGTCAGAATTCTAATTTTATGATCAATATTACCTACTTTCTCTCTCTCTCTCTCTCTCTCTCTCTCTCTCTCTCTCTCTCTCTCTCTCTCTCTCTCTCTCTTCATCTTTGTAATTTGTGATTAGGTGTAAGACCTTGTCTGTACCATCTGTGGAAAATTACATTTATCTGAATGTAACTCATTATGTACATAACAGTAAATGATAACAAGGATAATGATTATTTATCAGTTACATAGACACTTAGGAATTTGGGACACCTAGGTCGCAAAAATGTCCCCCTTCGATACCTACAACTGTCATATCCACAAGTTGCTCTAGACCTATTAATTATAAATAAAAGATGCATCAACAAGAATTCTGGTAAATATATAAGTTTGTGGACTATATATTAAAATTAAAAAATAATTATAGATACACATACACATAACAGAAGGAGAATATCTTAAAATCACTCACCAATTTGACTGGAGATCAAGGTGTATCATACTCAGAAAACCTCACTGTCTAAATTTATGAAAATACTGGCCAGAATTATAACACAAATCTAGATAGCTTATCTGAGGTGGCCCGGTGGCCTGGTGGCTAAAGCTCCAGCTTCATACACGGAGGGCCCGGGTTCGATTCCCGGCGGGTGGAAACATTTCGACACGTTTCCTTACACCTGTTGTCCTGTTCACCTAGCAGCAAATAGGTACCTGAGTGTTAGTCGACTGGTGTGGGTCGCATCCTGGGGGACAAGATTAAGGACCCCAATGGAAATAAGTTAGACAGTCCTCGATGACGCACTGACTTTCTTGGGTTATCCTGGGTGGCTAACCCTCCGGGGTTAAAAATCCGAACGAAATCTTATCTTATCTTATCTTATCCTGGAGCTGTCATGTCCAGTCATCTGATATCTCAATTTATGCAGGACTGGACATCCAAAAATTTTGTCTCCTATTTGAGAGGTATCAGCCCAATTTTACCTCTAAAGCACGAAAATTCTTCCCAATATTCACTAATGTTTGTGTCCAATTCAAACAACAATGGCAAGTGTCGTCTATGCAGGTGCAGGCTTCCCATTTTCAATAACATAATTTTTATTAAACACAATGTAGGCCATCTATTTACCTATAAATTACTCTATTTCTGGAAAATATACAGTATTTTCCACACCATCCATTATATGTACCATATTATTAACACCCATACAAGAAGTCTCTGAATGTATTTTTAGTGAGGTGTGTATTGTATTAAGTAGTAGTGACCTGAGTTAAGTATAATTGGAAGTGTTCATTGAACTTGAACCCTTGTGCCATTTGATCTGTTTTAGACTTCTGACTTTATAGTAAATATTTACTCTTGCATAAGCTATAAGGGGAAGGTAAATGAGGAATTCTTGCGTTGTGAGTCTTATATGAGATAGCATCACCTGCAAACATGACAACTGTGATAAAGGAACCTATTTCAGCAGCTGATGGAAATGATGATAGTTTCCAGATCTTTAAAAGTAAACAAAGGAGAAAAAATGAGAAAGGACTAGAGCACCGACGTAGTCAGACTCACTTGACTCGTAGACAATGTGAAACTAAACGTCCTCGGTGCACACAGGCTGCAAGAAGTGTTTCTTCAAAGGAAGAATGTGATAAGCTGAACTTCCCTGACAACACCCTGATGCCTGCTAAGTGTGCATGACAACACCCTGATTCCTGCTAAGTGTGCATGACAACACCCTGATGCCTGCTAAGTGTGCATGGCTAATGGAAGCTGTAAAGAAACATCCTAGGTCAAGGATCCAATTTAGGAAAAAACACACAACTTGTTGTGTTTGTGGAACAGAAGGAAGAACTGATCAATGATCTACTTAGTACACCTTACGGGGGTATTAAGCTGCTCTGACCTCCATCAGACACTCACCACTATAAAAAATGGGTCAGTATCATCAGGGCCGGATTACTGCATAGGCAAACTAGGCATCTGCCTAGGGCCCCGTGCATTTGGGGGCCCTGCGGTCCAAGGGGTTCAGGGGCTCATCCAAGACTGCATGATAGAATGATGATAGATGGACTGACTGGTGTCAATCTCCCTGAGTCTTAAGTCAATAAAATTCAGTTGAAGTTCTTTTCGTATTATTGTTCTCAAACTACTACCTGACAAGCCAAGATTGTAATCTACTCCCTCTTTGAAAGCATACAGCTTAGCCAATTTATCAGTTCTATCATGCATCTGAAGACCAATGTGAGATGGAATCCACACCATGTGCACTCTGACTCCACTGTCCACAATCCTACCATACCTGTGTCTGGCTTCTGACACAAGCATGCCACAATTTATGCTTAATGAGTTGAGAGCATTTATGGATGACAGAGAATCAGTTACAATTAAACTGTCAATCTTTGATACATAGATGCATTTCAGTGCAAGGAGTATGGCAAACAGTTCTGTCTGAAGGGTAGAGGCCCAATTATTGATGCGTGCTCCAATTTCTTTAAGAGAGCCATCACTCTGTACGACAACAGCTGCACCAGTGGATTGGTGAACAGAACCATCAGCGTAAATAATTTGCAAGAGTGTGTGCTGTGTGACTAAGTTATCAATACAGCTTAAGGCCTCATGTTTGGCTTCAAGGCGAAGTTTTGGTTGTGATTTAAGAAGTAGTTTGGGGGGAAATGGAGGAATGGTAGTTTGGAATGGGGTAATATTCCATGGAGCAGAGAAGTGCCGCTGTTGCCTTGACATAGATCATGTATCTGATTCATGCGGAGGTCGATTCCAGTTTTTTCGATCCATCTGGAGGAGTGTTCACCAGTGCTGAGGAAAGTTTGGAGGGCTTCTGTGCAGGGGTTTGAATGAGCTTGCCTGAGCATATTAACCCCAATTAGGATATTTCTTTCAGTAACACGATCTCTGATGCTTGGAATATCAAGTTCTTTTTGCATATTTAAAATTTTGGCAGTACGAGGGCATCCTAAAATGATCCTCATTGCTTCGTTCTGCAGTTTTTCCAGCCCTCCAAGCTTCCAGTCAGACACAAGAGCAAGTAGTGGCGCAGCATAATCAACCAATGATCTAATATAAGCAAGATACATCATTTTCACAATTTTAACATTAGCACCATACCTGGGGTGAAGCCCTGCCACAACTCTAAGTGCTCTTAGTCGTTCTTTGTATTGGCGACAAAGTCTTGTTACAACAGGTCCAAGTAGTGGAACCTCAAAACCTAGATACCTGTATCTGCTTACATATTCTAGAAGAGACCCATCGTGCAATTGGATCTGACGAACTGTGCCTCTCTGTCGAGGAGGACGCCTATTGAGTATCTTTGTTTTATCAGTAGAGATTATCAACCCCAGGTCCTGACACGAGGCTAGTACATGATTAAGAATGTTTTGGGTGTTGGAGAATCCGGTGGTGTGAATCATTATATCATCAGCAAAACTAATCACATAATGATGGGGCTGACTAGGCATAGCATTAAGTAATGCATTAATAAGAATATTGAACAGTGTGGGACTGAGCACACCTCCCTGTGGGGTTCCTAATTCAAAGTCTTTAGTTACACTTCTATGTCCCTGGAACAACACAGACGATTTTCTGTTGGACAGGTAGCCTTTAATCCAGCGGAGAAGCCATCCTCCAACATCCATTCTGGCAAGTTCACTAATGATTACATGTCGGTTGGCTACATCGAAAGCGGATTTAAGGTCAAGGAAGGTAGTGTATGAGCTGTCAGTGTGCAGGGTGAGAAAGGTGGCTATGCAATGATGCACGCTCCTTCCATGCATGAAACCATGTAACCGGGGAGACAAAAATTGTTTGATTCTGTACATGAGACGATTAAGAATCATTCTCTCAAATGTTTTACACAAGCAGCTAGTAAGAGATATTGGGCGAAATGCATTTTGTTGATTGGGCTTAGGAATTGGAATGATGAGGCTGTTGGTCCAAGATTGAGGGAGCTCCCCAGTTACATAGCTCATGTTATATAATTCAAGTAATGGATTACCTGGTACTCGACACAGCAATCTGAGTATGTTGTAAGTAATACCATCCTCACCAGGCGACGTGGAGTTGCCCTTAGTTAGTGCTGCATCAAGTTCATAATTAGTGAAAGGAATGTTGCAATCATCTGCCTTGCTGAGCATAAAGCAAACAAGTCTCTCCCTTGCATCATATTTGTCATTTAATTTTGCCTGTGTGGTACTGGGAAGATTGTCATAGCTAGATGTAGCAGCCCAAGCACTGACTAACTCATTCGCCCTATGTAAGGGATGAGGGTGCGCGATCTGCCCAGTTCTGTTACCCTTAATTCTATTTATGTCCCTCCATGCCCGGCTAAGTGGGGTGTGAGCATTAAGACCGTTGACAAATTTTTCCCAGTCTGTTTGCCGCAGCTCTGTCATACGCTCTCTGGCAGCAGCAAGGGCAGTTTGGAAGAGCCTCAGCATTCCAGGGGTACGATGTTTTCTATAGGCTAGGCCTAGTCTGCGAGCAGTACGTTTCAGTGTACGAAGTTTAGAATCATTGTAATAAGTATGGTTTTTGAAGGAGGTATGATTATTATGGAAGTTTGTTGGGTTTAGAGTACCAAGAGGTTTCAGTGGCGGCTCTAAGTAGTTCTGAATACTGCTCACAAGATCATTGTTAAAGGTCTCTACAGAGGAACACTCATAGGAATTATACCAGTCAGTCACATGTGCAACAAAGTCATCATGCTGATCAGTGGGAACATTAAAACGTTTCCGTTTGAATATCCCACCAGGAAGGATAGTATTACCAATATCTAGTGAGGTTAGCCTAGGGAAATGATCAGACGCTATATCTGTTACAATGGAAGACTCACAGCTGGCAGAAGTAATGTTGAAGCCCAGGCACAGATCAAGGACGCCTCCATAGATATGTGTGGGTTCAAGGTCACCTACAATTTGGACATTATCATGACTGTTTAAGAGTGACAACAGTTGATTACCATTACGATTACCAAACTGTGAGTTTCCAATGCTTTTGTGTCTCGCATTGTAATCGCCAATAATAAGAGTAGGCTCAGAATGAGCACAAGTTGGGAGCTCCAAGTAATTAAATTTATCAGCAGGAGCATACAAGTTAAATATGTTGAGAGCAGAGTTCCCTATATAAATCCTAACACCGTGATATTGTAGCCCCTCTGTTTTCTTGTGTGCAAGAAGTTGATGGGGAAGCGATTTTTTAATATATAGAACACAAGAGTTAGTAGATTTGAGGTTATATGCAACAAATGATGGTAATTTAGGGGGTTGGGATTTTTCAGGGACTCTGCACTCTTGTAGACACACAACATCAATGGGTTCGGTGGTTACTTTATGATGAAGGTCAGGAAGTCTTTTTCTAAGTGATGCAATATTCCAGCTTAATATAGAAAGTTTATACGAGTTTTGATCCATTATAGTAGTCCTGGGATCATCTTGAGTTTCTCAGCATAATGAAAAAATTGTTCATATAAATAGCAGACCTTATCAATGTCAACAGTGCTACCCTTGTCCATGAGTTTTGTAAGTGCACCTCCAGTTGTAAGGCCTCGTGGGAGTCTTCGTAAACCCAGAGCATGACGCTGTTTATGTGTGAATGTATGATAGGTGACACCACCACTCACATTCCCTCCTCCACTAACATTACACGCAACACTACAACTGTCATCACCAGCGCCACTACCAACATTGTGTTCATTACATTTATCAACAGTATTGTATTCAACGTTAATGTCTATGTGGTTAACCTCATCACACTCTGCACCACGACTTATATTACGCTCATCACTATTACTAACATTATAGACACCACCGCTCTCATCACACTCTTCACCACCACTTATATTACGCTCACCACCACTTATATTACGCTCATCACTATTACTAACATTATAGACACCACCGCTCTCATCACACTCTTCACCACCACTTATATTACGCTCATCACTATTACTAACATTATAGACACCACCGCTCTCATCACACTCTTCACCACCACTTATATTACGCTCATCACTATTACTAACATTATAGACACCATTGCCCTCATCACACTCTTCACCACCACTTATATTACGGTCATCACTATTACTAACATCATTGACACCATAGCCTTCATTATGATGCTCACTACAGTTATCAACACAAGTATTATATTCGTCATTACTGTAATTAAGAACACCACCACCACCTTGTTCAGCAACCTTACACTTGCTTTCACAAATTGTGACAATCTTGTTATTGGTACACTCTACACATCTTTCCTTGTGTTGTTCAAGTTGTTGTTTCAGGAGAAATTGTTGTGTTTCCAGTACTTTTATGCACGACATCAGGTTGTATACCACAGGAGCAAGACTTGGAACATCTGGAGACGTGAAGTCCCGGTCAGCTGAGCTCGTTGGCTGACTGTCAGCTGACTCAGCTAGGCTGGTATTGACAGCCGACGTGATGGGGGTCTGTTGACGTGCTCCCCAGGTGAGGTGCTCAACCCCATTGTCTGAGGGCAGGCATGAGCCAGTATTCAGACTCGAGGTACCTGGTAGTCCTGGGGGGTCATTATGAGGGGTACAGGGTGAAGTGCGGTTGGCTGCGATGCGATCAGCCCTCACACTGCAGTCAGCATGAGCTGCTGTGACTCCTGAGGTCTTACAATTGATACATTGTTTAGCAACAGTCTGTTGCTGTTTGATCATATCATAACACCGTTCAGAAGGATGAGCATTGGCACACACTGCACACCAGTGTGACTTAGATGGGCATTTCCTGGCAATGTGGCCCCAGCGTTGACACTTATAACATCGACGTTGAGGAGGTCTGTACAATGCAATGTAATAGCGTCTGTTGAGGGCTGCGCGGGAGTGAATATAGCGTGGCAGAGTCCCCTGGCCAGTCCACTCAGCTAATATCAGACCGTTGGAAAGTCGACGAGGGCTTGCAACTTGCTCTGACGCCAGATATTGAGGATTCAAGTGC
Source organism: Cherax quadricarinatus (assembly GCF_038502225.1). Taxonomy (NCBI): domain Eukaryota; kingdom Metazoa; phylum Arthropoda; class Malacostraca; order Decapoda; family Parastacidae; genus Cherax; species Cherax quadricarinatus. The sequence continues at coordinate 54,824,013 of NC_091294.1, read as the reverse complement.
TTGTTGACGTTGTAGATGACAATAAGCACTTTATGTGCCCTTGGTGGGGCTGCTCGGAGTTTGATGTTGGCATATTCGTGAGTGAGAAGTTTGTCTATAAATGCTGATTCATTAGGCACAAAGACGTAGTTATCCTCATCGTGGACAAACTTGATCGTTTTCTCTAGGTTGTCTATACTAGCTTCGAAAAACCAGTTACACTTGGTCTCTTGATCAGTGTTGTTAGGGAAATCTAACCTGACAGCTTTGGGAGGGTGTGCGCCCACTGTATTGCTTTCAGCAAGCTTTCTCTGGAAGCCTCGTTCTTTTTTCCGAGCCTGTTTACTAAAATATGTTTCAAATCTGCCTTCACCATCATCTACGTCAACACCATCAGCTATACTCATAGCTGAGAGGAGTTTCACACTGGCGATGGGCTAAAGGATACCGGTGAATAGAAGGGACAAGGAAGGGATATTCACCTCGCTAGACACAGGCAATATGGGTGTAGTGGCCTGCGGGTCGCAGTGCGATTTTCAAGGTCATTCACGGGGCCACAGTCGTCTCGAGAGTTACCAATATTGCACTACTCGTTAATTACTCCAAACCCACAGCACTTAACACAGCTAGCACACGTGTCTAGGAATGACAGACAAATTTTCTCTGTGGACAAACAAATCAGCCCCAAACAACCTTCGACGTAAACCTGATAACAGTAAACCTGGTAACTGAGGATGAGGCCATCCAGTCTACCATAGCCAGAGCTGAGATTGAACCTCTGCAAAGTGCGGAAGAACCCAACCTCACTGCAAAGGATTCTGGTGATACCAGAATGCCATCACACACTAATTGTGGAGGAGCTAGCCATCCCTGCTAGCACATGTGGAACTACTGATCTGCCACTACTGATACCTACGCCTACACCTGAATATGGGGATGAGCTTGTCATTTTCTCCAATACACACAACTACAACAGTCAGACGGACACCACACAGGTAACCCCCCTGGAAACTGGAGATGAGTCAGATGCACAGAACCTACCTGCAATGAATAATGATGAGGCAGACTTGCCACAGGCACCATCATATGTAATCAGGATGATGCTCTTGAGTATGGTGGTGATGTCAAAAGTGCAGCAATCTCCGTTCAGTTTCAAGCAATTTGTAAGAAAGAAGCCCTTAACTCTTGGCTTCAAGACTTGCCTGTTAACTGGCTGCCAAAATGCCGAAAAATGCTTAAAAATAAAGGTCCTGAAGATAAACACGTACAAACTATTCTATTTGCTCTTAAGTGCCTGCACACTATAGCCAAAGCATAATAGTTTTACCATTTTATGAGCAAGAGATTGTAATAATTCACTACAATGGATGGATACATTACAAATCTTTTCATGGAACATTGCTTCCATCGGGAAAGCGGTTGCCTGACTTACATCGTATTAGTGCAACCAAGAATATTGATGTCATCTGTTTGCAGGAGTGTAGACTGAAGGATGGAGCACCTCCACCAAAGTTGCCTGGATATGCAGCTTATAACCTAAGGTCAACCAACTGTTGTGTGATGAATGTCAGAAAGAACTTGCCACATTCACTCCTTTCCTTGCAGAGTCGAATTAACATGCAGTATCATGGTGTCAAAGTATATGCAGGCGATTTTTCCATAAACATTTTTAATCTCTATGCCCCAGCGAACCAGCTTCGACCTGATGATTTACCAGATCGCATCAACAGTGAACCTACCCTCATTCTTAGAGACTTTAATGCCAGACATAAGAATATTGATGGGTCTATAATAAACACCTATGGAACTAAACTAGTGAAATTGCTAAATGAGCATGATAATGTTCGAATTGTGGGCACTACTGAGCCTACTCACATATATGGTGGCATACTAGATCTGTGCCTTGGATTTAATACATCATATTACCTGGAGTTTACCTGGAGAGAGTTTCGGGGGTCAACGCCCCCGCGGCCCGGTCTGTGACCAGGCCTCCTGGTGGATCAGCGCCTGATCAACCAGGCTGTTGCTGCTGGCTGCACGCAAACCAACGTACGAGCCACAGCCCGGCTGATCAGGAACTGACTTTAGGTGCTTGTCCAGTGCCAGCTTGAAGACTGCCAGGGGTCTGTTGGTAATCCCCCTTATGTGTGCTGGGAGGCAGTTGAACAGTCTCGGGCCCCTGACACTTATTGTATGGTCTCTTAACGTGCTAGTGACACCCCTGCTTTTCATTGGGGGGATGGTGCATCGTCTGCCAAGTCTTTTGCTTTCGTAGTGAGTGATATTCGTGTGCAAGTTCGGTACTAGTCCCTCTAGGATTTTCCAGGTGTATATAATCATGTATCTCTCCCTCCTGCGTTCCAGGGAATACAGGTTTAGTAACCTCAAGCGCTCCCAGTAATTGAGGTGTTTTATCTCCGTTATGCGCGCCGTGAAAGTTCTCTGTACATTTTCTAGGTCGGCAATTTCACCTGCCTTGAAAGGTGCTGTTAGAGTGCATAGTTGATGAACTTCTATCTGATCACTTCTCTAGACTCACAACTGTCAATCTTGATCACATCTCCAGCAATCAAGAAGCTAAATTCACAAGGAGGAAACTTATTCTCAACCCAGTACACAGAGATAACTTTATTAACCACTTGGATTAGTGGTATAAGAATTACCAGCCCATTGGCACACAAAAATTTAATGATGATTTAGTTACCACTATTGAACCTGTCCTCACAGATCAAGTGGGCAGGAAAAGAAAACATAGACCCTCCACTATAAATAACAATAAAAACCAATGTAAATACTATAATGACCCAGAGCTACGCAATCTAACACATGCAGCTAGGAGGATTGGTAAAGCATACCGTGAATGTAGAACCCCAGACCTGCTCAGAACGTTCCAAGTTGCATTAACAAATGCAAGGAATAGAAAGCAAGAACTTGGGCAACAGGAATGGGAACAATTTGTTAGTGGATTAAATAGGTCCACCCCTTTAAGTTTGGCTTGGAAAGGTATAAATAAAATAACCAGGAAAAAGACTGGCAATGTTGCTCATCCCTTTCTTCTTGAAAAAGCAAATGACCTCATAAATGACTGGTCCAAAACATCCAGGCATGAAAACCTTCCATCTCATATTAGAAAAAATTTAGAGAGTACTTCTGAAGAAATGTTGAAACTGATTAATTTTATGAGCCAAAATATTGATGAGAGTGATTGCCTCTTCACCGAGTATGAATTAGATAATGCATTAGCTAGAGGTCGATCAACTGCTCTTGGAGAGGATGGTATAACCTATGATATTCTCAGAACTCTAAGGCACGTGCTTGATAACCCTTTGTTGGCACTGTATAATGGACCAATAGTCTCATTGTGCCTATCCCTAAGCCCCAACAGCCTCATACATTTAGACCGATCTCCTTAACTAGTTGTCTTTGTAAAACCTTTGAAAGAATGATACTTAACAGACTGTACTACAGAATCAGACACCAACTTTCCCCCTACCTCTATGGGTTCATGAAAGGTAAAAGTGTGCAGAACTGTATTTCCACCTTTCTCACTGCACACACCTCTACTAGTTTTACCACTTTTCTTGATCTAAAATCTGCATTTGATATTGCGAACAGAACCGTTATACTACATGAACTAGCCAAAATGAATATTGGTGGTAGCTTACTCTGCTGGATAATAGGATACCTGTCAAATAGAGTATCCTCTGTCCTTTATCAAGGCTTTAGAAGTGAATCTAAAGAAATGTCTTTAGGTACACCGCAGGGAGGAGTTCTTAGTCCCATACAATTTAATATTCTGATTAATGCTCTACCTGCCTCACCTAAACATATAGCTATAGGCTATGCTGATGACATCATGATACATACAACAGGGCAAAAGAAGATGAACACCATTCTTAATGAAGTTTAAGCAATTTGTAATCGACTAGGCCTCATAATATTTTCCTCTAAAACAAAGATATTAATTAGCAAACGACATCCCCCACCCATCTATTTGCAGGGTGAAATCAATAGCTACGTTAAAACCTACAGATATCTTGGTGTAGATGTACCCTTTAACAAATCCACTATACCACAACTAAATAAGAAATGAAAAGATAGGCTAAATGCTCTCAAAGCTGTTGCTGGCTACAACCCCAACTATTGTGCTAATGTGAGAATCGTAAGAATGATGTACATAGCCTATGTTAGGTCCTTAAATGATTATGTTGCTCCCATGTTGATATTATCTAGAGAAAGTTCTCTCCGACCCTTGGAGTTAATGCAAAATGAAGCTCTCAGAATTATTCATGGCTGTCCCAGATCAACAAAATTTATTAATATGAGGAAGGAGCTTGGAATTTCTAATATCAGTGATAGTATTGTTGAGATTATTGTTGGGAGCTCCATTGTTGGTGCTAGGGAGGATAGAAGTAAGACAGGGAAACATGCACCAACAGGGAATACAGTCACAGAAACCCAAGGCAAACGGAAACCAAGCCTGTGCACATACTATGCACTTGGTATCTGCTGGCATGGGAAATCTGGAAAAACAGATGGGACGTGCAACTATGACCACCCTAGAAAATGCCATGCCCATATGACAACAGGAAAATGCAAACTCCCTCCCTGTAAGCTTTTTCACCCTGAACTGTGTACCTCTTCAGTACAGGAAAGACTGTGCTATAACTTAAATTGCCAGGCATACCATCTAAAGGGGACAAAAAGATACAAAACATCCAGGCCATGGGAAAACCTGGGTAGCCACAGCCACTCAACAGGGAGAGGTTTTTTAGTGCCAGGAAGGAAAAAAAACTGGCAGGAAATGGCAGAAATCGTACACCAAATCCAGTCATTCCTGGAGTGGAACCACAGTCGATGGCCTCCACTCCAAACCAACAGATACAGATACTAAAGCCGGAAAAAAAATCCCCCCCCAGTACCAACAATACCACCAGTCCGATAACATTCTTCTTTGCAAATATACAGGGTCTAAAGCCAGCAACAAACAACAAAATACCTTTCATCCGTGGACTGCTTGCAGAGGCAAAGGCAATGTTCGCGGCTTTCACTGAGACCCACATAAAGGATCACTTGGACAACGAAATATGGATCCCAGGTTACAACCTATACAGATGTGACAGAGTGAACAGGCAAAAGGGGGGGGGGGGGTTGGCCTGTACATTGCAGAGTCACTTGTTTGCACAGAACTGCTTAATGCCTCAAATGACGTAGTGGAAGTTTTAGCAGTAAAGGTCGAGAACCAAAACCTAGTCATTGTGGTAGTCTACAAGCCTCCGGATGCAACATCCCAGCAATTCCAGGAACAGCTGTTAAAAATTGACCACTGTCTGGAAAATCTTCCAGCTCCTGCACCCAACATCTTGCTCCTGGGGGATTTCAACTTAAGGCACCTAAAATGGAGGAATATAGCAAATAATATTGTTGCAGTAATAACACCAGGAGGCAGCTCTGATGAAAACTCACACTCACACGAGCTTTTAAATCTCTGCACAAAATTCAATTTAAACCAGCAAATAATAGAGCCTACTAGACTGGAGAATACACTAGACCTCATCTTCACTAACAATGATGATCTGATAAGAAATGTCACCATATCAAAAACAATATACTCAGATCACAACATAATTGAGGTTCAGACATGTATGCGTGGAGCCCCAGACCGACATAATGAGACTAGTCACGAGGGAGCATTCACCAAATTCAACTTCAATAACAAAAACATAAAGTGGGACCAAGTAAACCAAGTCCTAACCGATATAAGCTGGGAAGATATACTAAGCAACACAGACCCAAACTTATGCCTAGAACAGATTAACTCGGTGGCACTCGATGTATGCACAAGGCTTATTCCTCTAAGAAAAAGGAGGAGTAGATGTAAAATAGAAAGAGACAGGCGCTCCCTTTACAGGCGACGGAAAAGAATAACAGAGCGGCTAAAAGAGGTCAATATATCTGAAATGCGCAGGGAGACACTGGTCAGAGAAATAGCAAGCATCGAACTTAAGCTAAAAGAATCCTTTAGGAGTCAGGAATCGCGGGAAGAACTAAAAGCTATAAATGAAATCGAAAGAAACTCAAAGTATTACTTCTCCTATGCCAAATCAAAATCGAGAACAACGCCCAGTATTGGGCCCCTACTTAAACAAGATGGGTCCTACACAGATGACAGCAAGGAAATGAGTGAGCTACTCAAGTCCCAATATGACTCAGTTTTTAGCAAGCCGCTAACCAGACTGAGAGTCGAAGATCAAAATTATTTTTTTATGAGAGAGCCACAAAATTTGATTAACACAAGCCTATCCGATGTTATCCTGACGCCAAATGACTTCGAACAGGCGATAAATGACATGCCCATGCACTCTGCCCCAGGGCCAGACTCATGGAACTCTGTGTTCATCAAGAACTGCAAGAAGCCCCTATCACGAGCCTTTTCCATCCTATGGAGAGGGAGCATGGACACGGGGGTCGTCCCTCAGTTACTAAAAACAACAGACATAGCCCCACTCCACAAAGGGGGCAGTAAAGCAACAGCAAAGAACTACAGACCAATAGCACTAACATCCCATATCATAAAAATCTTTGAAAGGGTCCTAAGAAGCAAGATCACCACCCATCTAGAAACCCATCAGTTACACAACCCAGGGCAACATGGGTTTAGAACAGGTCGCTCCTGTCTGTCTCAACTACTGGATCACTACGACAAGGTCCTAAATGCACTAGAAGACAAAAAGAATGCAGATGTAATATATACAGACTTTGCAAAAGCCTTCGACAAGTGTGACCATGGCGTAATAGCGCACAAAATGCGCGCTAAAGGAATAACAGGAAAAGTCGGTCGATGGATCTATAATTTCCTCACTAGCAGAACACAGAGAGTAGTCGTCAACAGAGTAAAGTCCGAGGCAGCTACGGTGAAAAGCTCTGTTCCACAAGGCACAGTACATCTTGTTCCTCATCCTCATATCCGACATAGACAAGGATGTCAGCCACAGCACCGTGTCTTCCTTTGCAGATGACACCCGAATCTGCATGACAGTGTCTTCCATTGCAGACACTGCAAGGCTCCAGGCGGACATCAACCAAATCTTTCAGTGGGCTGCAGAAAACAATATGAAGTTCAACGATGAGAAATTTCAATTACTCAGATATGGTAAACATGAGGAAATTAAATCTTCATCAGAGTACAAAACAAATTCTGGCCACAAAATAGAGCGAAACACCAACGTCAAAGACCTGGGAGTGATTATGTCGGAGGATCTCACCTTCAAGGACCATAACATTGTATCAATCGCATCTGCTAGAAAAATGACAGGATGGATAATGAGAACCTTCAAACTAGGGAGGCCAAGCCCATGATGACACTCTTCAGGTCACTTGTCCTATCTAGGCTGGAATATTGCTGCACTCTAACAGCACCTTTCAAGGCAGGTGAAATTGCCGACCTAGAAAATGTACAGAGAACTTTCACGGCGCGCATAACGGAGATAAAACACCTCAATTACTGGGAGCGCTTGAGGTTTCTAAACCTGTATTCCCTGGAACGCAGGAGGGAGAGATACATGATTATATACACCTGGAAAATCCTAGAGGGACTAGTACCGAACTTGCACACGAAAATCACTCACTACGAAAGCAAAAGACTTGGCAGACGATGCACCATCCCCCCAATGAAAAGCAGGGGTGTCACTAGCACGTTAAGAGACCATACAATAAGTGTCAGGGGCCCGAGACTGTTCAACTGCCTCCCAGCACACATAAGGGGGATTACCAACAGACCCCTGGCAGTCTTCAAGCTGGCACTGGACAAGCACCTAAAGTCAGTTCCTGATCAGCCGGGCTGTGGCTCGTACGTTGGTTTGCGTGCAGCCAGCAGCAACAGCCTGGTTGATTAGGCTCTGATCCACCAGGAGGCCTGGTCACAGACCAGGCCGCAGGGGCGTTGACCCCCGGAACTCTCCAGGTAAACTCCAGGTACTCGGTATTAGAATGTTGAGAAATGAACCAGACTTTGTCACAATGAATCTTACCAAGTGTCTAGAGGTAAATACACACAGATCTAAATGGATTGTGAAAACGTGCAATTGCATTAAGTTTTATAACCTGCATGAACTGTATCACTGTAGGCAACAAGAGCATTTCACCCCTCCATGGAAGATGTGTTCATTTAACATCACATACCTGCAAGTCCCTCCCAAGAAGCTCATTGCTAGTAATCCCTTCCTTAGATCACTTGTTAGAGCAACTGCTCAAGAATAAATTTCTCACCTAGCTGGTAGTAATAAGTTATCACAAGTCATATACACTGATGGATCTAAACAGGAGTCTTCTGGCAGGGCTGCATCTGCTCTTGTTGCCACCTCCCTAGTTAAGAACGATAATAAATTTGTTGAGTTAGGCATAAGAATTAACAACTGGGCGTCTACACTGCAAACTGAATTGTTTGCAATCCTAATGGCGCTAAAGCTAACCTATGACACTAAGCTTGACTCTATCATCATTACTGATTCTATGTCATCATTGAAGGCTCTTGACTCGTATAATGACTCCAACAACATGCTCATTGGAGAAGCCAGGTACAGATACTCAAAAATTAGGGACAAAGGAGTTAATGTACAATTGCTATGGATCCCATCACACATTGGACTACTCCTTCATGATAAAGTTGATATGTTAGCCAAGAAGAGTACCCAGAAGGAGAATGTATAATGGTATAACTGTCTAGCATTAGGAATACTATTAGGAGAGAAGTAAATAATGAAAATGATTGTTATAGGAATGCAATTAGAAGCCTGAGTAGATCTATAACCCACTATGATAACATGAACGTAGATAATATGTTTATGGAGCAACTTGCAATGTGAACAGACTGACTGATGTTGTAGTGGCCAGGCTTAGGCTTGGTTACAAGTACTTCTGGCAGTTTGGGAGACACACAGATGATCAAACTAAATGTAAATTATGTGATCAGGCATATGGTCACTCTTTTGAACACTCTGTGCTTAATTGTCCACTTATTGAGGAATACAGAGACAGACAGTATAATAACCTATGTGACATGTCAAGATATCTTATTAATGAAAATAAGATACCAGATATACTAAGCAAATTTCCTAAATTTGCTTGTAACAGATAAGTGAACTATAGATATGTAGCTATTAATCCATATGTATTCCTGTTAACCCTTTGGGGCCTAGTTCCTAGGCCTTTTGTGTATCCATATGCTCTCGCGCTACCGTCCACAGGATGGATATGGGGTGCACAATAAACTAGCCATTTCGGTGGCAAAATCTAAATCTAATCTTAGTCATTCTACGCTGAATTTGTCCATTCTGTAATATGGAGACTGAGCTGCATAATCTAGGTGAGGCCTTACTAATGATGTATAAAACTGCAGTATAACCCTGGACTTCTGTTGCTTACACTTCTTGATATAAATCCTGGAGTTTACCTGGAGAGAGTTCCGGGGGTCAACGCCCCCGCGGCCCGGTCTGTGACCAGGCCTCCTGGTGGATCAGAGCCTGATCAACCAGGCTGTTGCTGCTGGCTGCACGCAAACCAACGTACGAGCCACAGCCCGGCTGGTCAGGAACCGACTTTAGGTGCTTGTCAAGTGCCAGCTTCAAGACTGCTCATTACCTTTGTACCTAGTTCAGCTATCAAAACTTTGGGGGCCCAGTCCCTGGACCCATTACGTACCTCTGTAATCTGTAAATACCTTTGTAACTTGTCATGATTGTGACCAGACTTACCTGGAGTTCATTACCTTTGTAAATTGTGAGTTCATTACCTTTGTAAATTGTGAGTTCATTACCTTTGTAAATTGTGAGTTCATTACCTCTGTAACTTGCTCAGCTGTCAAAACTTTGGAGTCCAGTCCCTGGACCAATTATGTACCTCTGTAATCTTTTGACTACCGCCCACAGGATGGGTATGGGGTGCATAATAAACATATTAAACTAACTAAACAAGACTGCCAGGGGTCTGTTGGTAATCCCCCTTATGTATGCTGGGAGGCAGTTGAACAGTCTCGGGCCCCTGACACTTATTGTATGGTCTCTTAACGTGCTAGTGACACCCCTGCTTTTCATTGGGGGGATGTTGCATCGTCTACCAAGTCTTTTGCTTTCGTAGTGAGTGATTTTCGTGTGCAAGTTCGGTACTAGTCCCTCTAGGATTTTCCAGGTGTATATAATCATGTATCTCTCCCGCCTGCGTTCCACGGAATACAGGTTTAGGAACCTCAAGTGCTCCCAGTAATTTAGGTGTTTTATCTCCGTTATGCGCGCCGTGAAGGTTCTCTGTACATTTTCTAGGTCAGCAATTTCACCTGCCTTGAAAGGTGCTGTTAGTGTGCAGCAATATTCCAGCCTAGATAGAACAAGTGACCTGAAGAGTGTCATCATGGGCTTGGCCTCCCTAATTTTGAAGGCTCTCATTATCCATCCTGTCATTTTTCTAGCAGATGCAATTGATACAATGTTATGGTCCTTGAAGGTGAGATCCTCCGACATGATCACTCCCAGGTCTTTGACGTTGATGTTTCGCTCTATTTTGTGGCCAGAATTTGTTTTGTACTCTGATGAAGATTTAATTTCCTCGTGTTTACCATATCTATGTAATTGAAATTTCTCATCGTTGAACTTCATATTGTTTTCTGCAGCCCACTGAAAGATTTGGTTGATGTCCGCCTGGAGCCTTGCAGTGTCTGCAATGGAAGACACTGTCATGCAGATTCGGGTGTCATTTGCAAAGGAAGACACGGTGCTGTGGCTGACATCCTTGTCTATGTCGGATATGAGGATGAGGAACAAGATGGGAGCGAGTACTGTGCCTTGTGGAACAGAGCTTTTCACCGTAGCTGCCTCGGACTTTACTCTGTTGACGACTACTCTCTGTGTTCTGTTAGTGAGGAAATTATAGATCCATCGACCAACTTTTCCTGTTATTCCTTTAGCACGCATTTTGTGCGCTATTACGCCATGGTCACACTTGTCGAAGGCTTTTGCAAAGTCTGTATATATTACATCTGCATTCTTTTTGTCTTCTAGTGCATTTAGGACCCAATAATCTATTTGCCTAATTACGTACGCTTAGGCATTGCTGTCTTGGTCTAAGGTTGCTGCTCACCATAACCCCCAAGTCCTTTTTGCAATCTGTATGGCTAAGTTCTACATTATTTAATTTATAAGTGCTAGGGTTATGGACACTCCCGAGCTTCAGAACCTTGCATTTATCTACATTGAACTGCATCTGCCACTTTTCTGACCAAGAATAGAGTTTGTCTAAATCCTCCTGAAGTTCCCTAACATCTACGTTTGAATCAATTATCCTACCTATCTTTGTGTCATCGGCGAATTTGCTCATATCACTAGTAATACCTTCATCAAGGTCATTGATATATATTATAAACTTGTTACAGATCCCCACTCGGATTTAACCTTATTTAAACATACTCTCTGCTTCCTATGACATGACAGCACTTTTTCCCCAGTGCCATGAACTGCCACTTTTTTTAACAGTCTCTGGTGCGGTACTCTATCAAAAGCCTTGCTAAAATCTAAATAAACAATATCGAATTCTTTATCATGATCAACGGCCTCAAAAGCTTTACTGAAGAAGGTTAATATATTAGTTTGGCAGGAACGGCCGGCCTCTCGTGAATCCATGCTGAGTATCATTAATCAGGCTATGCTTATCGAGATGGCTTCTTATAATCTCAGCTATAATTGACTCTAGTAATTTGCCTACAATTGAGGTCAGCCTTATTGGGCGGTAATTTGACGGTAACGACTTGTCACCTGCTTTAAAAATAGGAATTACATTAGCCATCTTCCACATATCAGACACTACACCTGTTTGAAGAGAAATATTAAAAAATTAGTCAATGGTTCATAAAGTTCCATTTTACACTCTTTAAGAACCCTTGAAAACAGTTCAGCAGGGCCCGGGGATTTATTTTGCTTT
>NC_091294.1:54714567-54807067 GCF_038502225.1 Cherax quadricarinatus | reverse complement strand
GAGTAAAGTCTGAGGCGGCTACGGTGAAAAGCTCTGTTCCGCAAGGTGCAGTACTCGCTCCCATCTTGTTTCTCATCCTCATATTTATTTATTTATTTATTTATTTATTAATTTGAACATGATACAGAAAAGTACAAAAGAATACAGTTAAATGCAGCATGCCAAAGCCACTTGAATGCATAGCATTACGGGCAGGCTTAAAATTAACCTAAGATTAACTAAGCAATGAAGTATTCAGTGGTAAAACATTATTGCAAACAGATAACAAGCACAAATGAGTATTACAAAAACAGGTCGTATGGTTGCTTGCATTGCTGTACAATCAGTATTTATTTATTTATTTATTTATTTATTTATTTATTTATTTATTTATTTATTTATTTAATTTGAACATGATACAGAGAGACATAGACAAGGATGTCAGCCACAGTACCGTGTCTTCCTTTGCAGATTTAGTTTAATATTAGTTTAATATGTTTATTATGCACCCCATACCCATCCTGTGGGCGGTAGTGAAAAGATTACAGAGGTACATAATTGGTCCAGGGACTGGACTCCAAAGTTTTGATAGCTGAGCAAGTTACAGAGGTAATGAATTTACAATTTACAAAGGTAATGAACTCACAATTTACAAATGTAATGAACTCCAGGTAGGTCTAGTCACAATCATGACAAGTTACAAAGGTATTTACAGATTGCAGAGGTACGTAATGGGTCCAGGGACTGGGCCCCAAAGTTTTGATGGCTGAACTAGGTACAAGGTAATGAACTCACAAGTTACAAAGGTAATGAATACTGTAAGAATGGTTACTTACGTTTATACATGGCTACAATCATGAACAAATTATAGAGTAATGAGCAATTCACACTTCCACACCCGGTCACAACTGTAGTGAGTTATTGGTGCAAATATTGATTGTTGAGACACACACACACACACACACACACATACAAATTCCTACACACACACACACACACACACACACACACACACACACACACACACACACACACACACACACACACACACACACACACACACACACATAAACACACACACACACACACACACACACACACACACACACACACACACACACAAACACACACACACACACACACACACATACACAAACTCATACACACACACACACACACACTCATACACACACACACACACACACACACACACACACTCATACACACACACACACACACACTCATACACACACACACACTCATACACTCATACACATACACACGCACACACAAACACACACACAAACACACATGTCATGTGGGTTTCGAAAACGTGGATAGGGTAAAAATACTCACGTAGGCTGGTAGTACGTATAATATAATGGAATGTGTGTGAAGCGCCAACAGCCGACCTGCCTCTCTCTGGTTCCCTGACTAGACTGACCCATGAGTGCTTATGGGCGGGGGGGTGTTTGAAATCCTGCTATGGTCAGCAGCAATATGAATACAGTCAGTGATTCACGCAGAGACGGTTGGTAGTGAGTCATCTACTGGTACACTGGTTACTGGTAACTGGTTACTAGGAACTGGTACTACTAATGAGAGCTCGGCGACGCTAACGTATGTCATCCCAACATACAACTAATACAAACTAGAGATGGCAGGTATATGGCTTGGGCTGATTCTATTCAATGTCAAAGTACACAACAATTGAACATTATAACATACATAAGTAGAATATTGGAATGGAAGCTTACGTAACTGAAACTGTAATGCAATACAAGGTATAATATAGCACAACTCATCGAATGAAACTCAACGTTGAGATTACACAATAGAAGTGATAAAAAAAAATTTGATCAATCGATCTGTATTCATGTGATCTACGGATTCTGAGGAAGGAATATATACAAAGAAAGAAGTGTTTAACAGAAAGGCAGATTCAGTGCACTCAAATCTAGACTGTTAACTCTCAGAATTCGGAGAGAACATGAACACAAAAAGAAATTCTTGAATACTGATAAGTTGATACTGTAATTATTCATCTATACAGGTTATTTACATTTAACCCCAACTCTGCTAGGGTGAGATTGACATATGCAGAATGGGTGTCATCTCTGGGAGGATCAAACTCTGGTGCACTGGCTAACTCATGCTGTATTTGAGGCAAATCTGAATTGGTAGTTACAAATGATACTTGAGGATTTCTCAATACCTGTCGTGTACGTAGGAAATAACGACATTCAGGTTGATCATCTGACTGAGTATCAGAGGAAGAGAGTACAGGATCAGGAGGATTGTCAGAGTCTGTCACATTAGTCTGGGTTGGAACATCATTATCATCACATACTAACTTCATATGATCTAAATGCGATTCTTTATACTGACCAGTACTAATTTCTCTAACCTTATACTTATTACCAGTGAGATGTTCAACTACTCGATAAGGACCAACAAACTTTTGATCAAGCTTTGGCATTGCAGACGTTTTGTTAAAGTTAATCAGCATAACTCTCGAACCTACTTTGATTTTGGATGGCTTTGCTCGAGTGTTTGCGACTCTTGTAAATTCTGCTGTTGATTTATGAAGTGTTTCACGGATTCTTCTAAAAACACTTTGAGCTAAGCTGGTACGAGTTGCTATGAAATCATCAGGGTTGTAATTTGGTTTCGGATTAGAATATAACAACTCATAAGGCAAACGTTTATCTACACCATACAATGCATAATGTGGAGTGTCACCTATGGAAACATTGTAAGCAGAACTTATAGCACACTGCACATCAGGTATAACTTCATCCCAAGTTTCACTGTTGGGATTGATAGTGGCTCTCAAGACATCAAGTACTTTCTTATTGGTATGTTCCGCTAACCCATTGCTGGCAGGATGATGAGGAACAATGGTGGAGTTAGAGATCTTGTACAAGGTACACAAATTTTCAAGAATCTCATTACAGAATTCACCTCCATTATCTGTTACTAGGGACTTAGGGGTGGTATGCCTGCAGATAATGCGTTCTTTAAACGCTTTAGCTACTGTCTCGGCAGTCTTATCTGCAATAGGAACTAACTCACAATATCTGGTGAAATGATCTACCATAACACACAGATGTTTGTTGCCCTGGAGGGAACATTGGAAATTAGTTAACAAATCTAGCACAACTCTTTCCCACGGTTCGCTAGTGGTTGGATACACTTGGATTGGATTAGGACCATTAGCATTACCTTTATGTTGCATGCAGACACTACATTTCTTAACATACTCAGAAATATCAGTTGCCATACGAGGCCAAAAGTATTTCAATCTGGCTTGTTTTACTGAACGATCCATACCAGGGTGCGCAACACCTGGTACATCGTGAACTAGCTGTAAGGCTACATTCACTAGTGACTGTGGAATTACTAACTGGTATACTCTTCTGCTAGGAGTACCCAACTCGGCTGTTCGATACAGTAATTCTTGGTTCATGACAAAGTCACTGATGGGTGCTGGTGGCTTCACAGTCAGAATAAGATCTTCCTGGAGCAGGAATCGAATCACACCAGACCACATGGGATCTGTTCGTTGAGCATTCTTTACATCCTCAGCACTAAATGGAGGGTCTGCAGTTACTATACTAACATGTCACAATAAGGCATCGGCGACTACATTTGACTTGCCAGGTAAGTGTTCAAAGGTGGGATTGAACTCTTGGATAGTCAAGGTCCATCTGGCTAACCTTCCAGTAGGTTGTTTGTTCTGGAATAAAGGTATCAGTGGAGCATGGTCTGTCAAGACATGAACAGAGTACTGATAAATAATGTCTCGGAAGTGCTGTAAAGACCATACTATTGCTAAAGCTTCTTGCTCAGTTACTGTATAATTACGTTCAGCCTTTGTAAGGACTCGACTAGCAAATGCAACTGCGTTGTACTTGCCATCGGTCTTCTGAGCTAGTACGGCGCCTATGCCAATTGAACTAGCATCAGTTGTCAGATAGAAGGGCTTAGAAAAATCTGGAAATTTCAAAATTGGAGCAGATGTTAGCTTTTCTTTTAGAGTTTGGAATGCTCTTTCTTGACGGAAGGTCCAAACAAAAGGAGCATCTTTCTTAAGCAACTCAGTTAGAGGAGCAGCTATGGAAGAAAAATTGGCAATGAAAGCTCTATAAAAACCTGCTAAGCCCATAAAGGATCTTACGGCATCAGCAGTTTTGGGAGTTGGAAAATTTAGTACTGCAGTTACTTTACTTTGGTCAGTCGTAACCCCTCTAGGAGTGACTACGTGACCAAGAAACTTAATTTCTGATCTGAAAAATTGACATTTAGACAGTTTGATCTTTAAATTGGCTTCTTCAAGCTTACCAAGTACTACCTCAAGTCTTTTCAAGTGTGTATCCACGTCTTTAGACATGACGATTACGTCATCTAAGTACACCATAAGTGCATTACCTATGAGACCTCTAAAGATATTAGTCATGAGCCTTGAGAACGTGATAGGGGAGGATCGTAATCCAAACGCCATATGGAGGAAGTGATAATGACCTGTAGGAGTGGAGAATGCAGTTAGCTCTTGGCTGTCCTCGTGAAAGGGACTTGCCAAAACCCTTGTAACAAATCCAGGGTTGAAAAGACTTTGTTATCTCCGATGTTACGTAAAAGATCACCCAGTACAGGAAGTGGGAAGCGATCTGGAATAGTTTTCGCATTTAACTTCCTAAAGTCAATCACTGGGCGCCAAGTACCATCCTTCTTAGGTACTAGGATCAAGGGCGCATTCCAAGGTGAATTGCTAGGTGCAATAACTCCATCATCAAGCATTTGATTGATCAATTCTTCTGTGACAGCAACTTGTGAATGAGGCATTATGTACGCAGGTATATAGATGGGTCTAGTACCAGGTTCAAGTGGAATATGATGGGACAATAAGGTCGTAATACCCATCTTCTCACCTGGTAAGGCAATGGCTTTACGACGTTTGTTCAACAGAGTCAACAAACGCTTGACTTCATCTGGGAAGTCAGTGGGAGCTAAGTCTTTCTCCTCAACTGGTGGAACAGATTGATCCAGTGAAGTGGATGAGGTCTCCCCGGTAGAAATAGCACCGACCCACTGGTCAGGTGACAACTCATCCTCTACCTGAACCGGGTAAGGATAGTGAACAAGGTCAACAAGATTGGTATTAGCTCTGAGACGAACACTGTGACCAGAAGTGTTAGCTAGGAAGAAATGGATCTTACTATCTCTTACAACATGTAAGGATGGTTCAACAAATAGACCTTTTACTTTGCAAGAATCACTGTCAACTAGGACGTTATCACCATCTGGAACACTAGGAACAACAACAGACACTCTAGTGAGGGCACTAGCTGCGACAGAAACGTCTTTCTGCAGACGGCATGTGACATCAACAAGAGATGGCATTACTGTAAGGCTGGAGGTGATGTCCTGGTAGTCAGTAAATGTGGGGCTGATAGTGCTGTCCTGGGAGACAGTAATGGTGAAGCTGGAGGTGCTGTCCTGGGAGACAGTAATGGTGAAGCTGGAGGTGCTGTCCTGGGAGACAGAAATGGTGAAGCTGGAGATACTGTCCTGGGAGACAGAAATGGTGAAGCTGGAGATACTGTCTTGGGAGACAGTAATGGTGAAGCTGGAGATACTGTCCTGGGAGACAGTAATGGTAAAGCTGGAGATTTTGTCCAGGTAGTCGGGAATTATACGCAGGAAGGAATACATATAAATGACCTCATAGGGGACAGGAGCCATAGTAGGGAAACAAGTGTAGTCAAAGATAAGATAAAACCAATATTGCAAACTAGAAATACCGCAGGAAATAGCAAACAAGAGGACTCCAATAGCAATAGTGAGGATAAATTACCAAAAACAACTGGTGGGAGCTCCATTGTTGGTGCTAGGGAGGATAGAAGTAAGACAGGGAAACATGCACCAACAGGGAATACAGTCACAGAAACCCAAGGCAAGCGGAAACCAAGCCTGTGCACATACTATGCACTTTTTTTCAAATTCAAATTCAAAGTTTATTCTCTATAAGGATTACAATGCTGAGGTTACAGAAATTTGGTTATTGTTTGGTTTACATGTAGTAAAATTGTGATTACAGAGTGTACCACTAGAATACTTAGCATGGCTAGGCATTTCGGGCATACTTAATTTTATTCTTAATTGTAAAATATTACAAATTATGAGGTAAGTTGGTATTATGGCTAAGTGACTAAATACTAGTTTGTGAGTTTAGCAATGTGAATGCTTTTGTTTTGGCACAGTACATAGTTTCAGTATTGGAGTATCACAGGATTCATTATTTTAAGACTGAGATTAATATTTCCGTTTATGGTCAAATGAGTGAGTGAGTGTAAGTGTGAACCACCAGGTGGTATTCGTGTAGTTAGTTGACGGGGTGTATCAGGGAGATAAGATGTTTTCTAATGGTAGTTTTGAAGGTGATGAATGTGTCTGCAGTTCTAGAGTTCTCAGGTAGGGTATTCCAGATTTTAGGGCCTTTGACATACATTGAATTTTTGTAAAGGTTTAGTGGGACACGGGGAATGTCGTAGAGATGTTTGTGTCTGGTGTTATGCCTGTGGGTTCTGTCACAACTATCAAGAAAGCGTTTTAGGTCAAGGTTGATATTAGAGTTTAAGGCCCTGTAGATATAGATTGCACAGTAGTAAGTGTGGATGTACTGAACTGGGAGCAAGTTTAGATCTATGAAGAGTGGGGGGGGGTGTGTTGCCAGGGATGGGATATAGTGATTATTCTTACTGCAGCTTTTTGTTGGGTTATTATTGGCTTTAGGTGTGTTGCTGCAGTTGATCCCCAAGCACAAATAGCATAGGTGAGGTATGGATAAATAAGTGAGTCGTTTATCTCCAGGTATAGTGTGAGAAGGGCATTTTGCGGCATGTAGTATCGTATCTTGGAGAGGATCCCAACCGTTTTGGATACTTTTTTGGCTATATGCTGGATATGGGTGCTGAAATTCAGGTTGTTGTCAAGGTATAAGCCTAGGAATTTTCCCCCATTATTTCTGGTAATTAGAGTGTTGTCAATCTTAATGTTAATTTGCATCTCCTGCTCTGCTACCAAACATAATATAGTAGGTTTTGTCAGTGTTAAGCGTAAGTTTATTGGCTGTCATCCAAGTCGATATTTTAATCAGCTCCTCATTCACAATGGTGTTGAGGGTGGCAAGATTAGGGTGAGAGATGACATAAGTCGTGTCATCAGCAAAGAGAATGGGTTTCAGGTGTTGGGATACGTTTGGAAGGTCATTGATGTATATGAGGAAGAGCAGGGGACCAAGGACACTTCCCTGCGGAACTCCAGTATCAAGTGGCCGTGTTGCTGATGCTGTGTCTTTAATGGTGACGTACTGATACCTATTAGTAATGTAAGATTTGAAATAAGCAAGTGCATGGCCTCTTATACCGTAGTGATCAAGTTTGTGGAGTAGAATGTCGTGGTCTACTGTGTCAAAAGCTTTTCTTAGGTCAATAAAAATTCCTAGTGGATATTCCTTATTTTCCAATGCTGTGTAAAGCAGATCTAGCATTTTTATGATTGCATCATTAGTGCTTTTATTTTTCCTAAATCCAAACTGGCAGGGGTTGAGTATGTTTTGAGCCGTTATAAATGAATACAGTCTCCTGTGCACGAGTTTCTCAAAGATTTTGGATAGCAATGGTAAGTTAGATATTGGCCTATAGTTGTTTAAGTCTGTAGGGTCACCACCTTTATGTATTGGTGTAACCCTTGCCATCTTGAGTAGTTTCGGGAAGGTGCTAGTCTCTATTGACTTGTTAAAAAGTAATGAAATAGCATGCGAAAGGACATGGGCCGCTCGCTTGTACAGTAATGGTGGGACATGAGACAGATTCCCCGAGTTATTTTTAAGTGACTTTATGATCTCAATGACTTCCGTGGGCTCAGTTGGTGCAAGATAGAAGGAATTAGGGAAATTTCCATCTAGGTAGTCCCCGGCATGGGCATTGGTATGTGGGATTTTACTGGCGAGATTAGATCCTATGTTTGAGAAGAAGTCGTTTATCTTGTTAGCTGTGTCAGTGGGATGTAGTGGTGTTTCATTAGGTTTAGTTAGGACAATATTCTTGGTTTTTCTCAGTTTGTGGGTCCCTAGAATCTGAGAGAGTGTTTTCCAGGTCTTTTTTATATCTCCTCTAGTGTCTGTGAATCTACTGGAGTAGTATAGTTGTTTGGCTTTTTTTATTACTTTGGTGAGAGCTGATGAATAGTGTTTAAGAGTATCTTTGTGTATTAAGCCCTGTCTATATTGCTTTTCATATTGGTGTTTCTTGTCAATGGATTTCAGAATGGTGCTGGTTAGCCATGGGCAACCAAGCCGTTTGTTTGTGATCTGTTTTGTTTTTATAGGACAATGTTTGTTGTATAGTCTAAGTAATTTGTTAATAAAGATGTCTGTCCAGTCATCAATACCATTGGCCTTGGAGAATTCTGTAGGCCAATCAACAGTCTCTAGGTCAGCTGTGAACTTCCTTTACTGAGGCCTCGTCATGGAGTCTAAATGAGACTTTGTTGTATTCAAGTGGTGGTTTACTAATGTTTGTCAGGAGGAAGGTAGAGTAGTGGTCTGTAGTGCTATCTGTGATTATCCCTGATTTAAGGGGGGCTAGTATATTGGTCCATATGTGGTCTATTATGGTTGCACTTGTCTCAGTGAGCCTGGTTGGTTTAGTTATTGTTGGTATGAGAAGTGTGTTGTTCATATTGTTGATGAAATCAGTTACAGGCTGATCATCTAGTAAGCCAAGGTTGATGTTGAAGTCTCCAGCTAAGAGAAGGTGGTGCTTATTCATTTGTCTGTTTGTTATTAGTGACTTTAATTTCTCACTGAAATTTGGGATGTTTGTGTGAGGTATCCGGTAAATGGCACCGATTGTTATAGGCGTCTTAAGGTTTTTTACAGTAAAATTAGCAAAAATGTATTCCCCATATTCATCACTAAAGCAAGTGGTGCTAAGACAAGATAATTGGTTAGAGTAATAGATTGCAATACCACCCCCAACTTGGTTTGTTCTGCAGTTGTGAATTGCTGTGTATCCTGGTAGAGGGTAGATATCTATTGTGTCCTGCTTAAGCCAGGTCTCAGTAAGAATAATGCAGGAGAAGGGTGTCTTTAGTGATTCAAGGAGTGCTAGGAGGTCATCATAGTGTTTACTTAAGGACCTGATGTTGTAGTTAAGTACTGATAGACTTTTAGCATTGTTTAGGATAGTGGTGGCTTGTGATGCTGTGTAATAAAGGCAGTTACTTTCCAATAGGTTTTGATTGGGTGTCAGATTATGGAGGTTTAGATCAGGGTCACTTGGTATCTGCTGGCATGGGAAATCTGGAAAAACAGATGGGACATGCAACTATGACCACCCTAGAAAATGCCATGCCCATATGACAACAGGAAAATGCAAACTCCCTTCCTGTAAGCTTTTTCACCCTGAAATGTGTACCTCTTCAGTACAGGAAAGACTGTGCTATAACTTAAATTGCCAGGCATACCATCTAAAGGGGACAAAAAGATACAAAACATCCAGGCCATGGGAAAACCTGGGTAGCCACAGCCACTCAAGAGGGAGAGGTTTTTTAGTGCCAGGAAGGAAAAAAAACTGGCAGGAAATGGCAGAAATCGTACACCAAATCCAGTCATTCCTGGAGTGGAACCACAGTCGATGGCCTCCACTCCAAACCAAAAGATACAGATACTAATGCCGGAAAAAAAATCCCCCCCCAGTACCAACAATACCACCAGTCCGATAACATTCTTCTTTGCAAATATACAGGGTCTAAAGCCAGCAACAAACAACAAAATACCTTTCATCCGTGGACTGCTTGCAGAGGCAAAGGCAATGTTCGCGGCTTTCACTGAGACCCACATAAAGGATCACTTGGACAACGAAATATGGATCCCAGGTTACAACCTATACAGATGTGACAGAGTGAACAGGCAAAAGGGAGGGGGTTGGCCTGTACATTGCAGAGTCACTTGTTTGCACAGAACTGCTTAATGCCTCAAATGATGTAGTGGAAGTTTTAGCAGTAAAGGTCGAGAACCAAAACCTAGTCATTGTGGTAGTCTACAAGCCTCCGGATGCAACATCCCAGCAATTCCAGGAACAGCTGTTAAAAATTGACCACTGTCTGGAAAATCTTCCAGCTCCTGCACCCAACATCTTGCTCCTGGGGGATTTCAACTTAAGGCACCTAAAATGGAAGAATATAGCAAATAATATTGTTGCAGTAATAACACCAGGAGGCAGCTCTGATGAAAACTCACACTCACACGAGCTTTTAAATCTCTGCACAAAATTCAATTTAAACCAGCAAATAATAGAGCCTACTAGACTGGAGAATATACTAGACCTCATCTTCACTAACAATGATGATCTGATAAGAAATGTCACCATATCAAAAACAATATACTCAGATCACAACATAATTGAGGTTCAGACATGTATGCGTGGAGCCCCAGACCGACAAAATGAGACTAGTCACGAGGGAGCATTCACCAAATTCAACTTCAATAACAAAAACATAAAGTGGGACCAAGTAAACCAAGTCCTAACCGATATAAGCTGGGAAGATACACTAAGCAACACAGACCCCAACTTATGCCTAGAACAGATTAACTCGGTGGCATTCGATGTATGCACAAGGCTTATTCCTCTAAGAAAAAGGAGGAGTAGATGTAAAATAGAAAGAGACAGGCGCTCCCTTTACAGGCGACGGAAAAGAATAACAGAGCGGCTAAAAGAGGTCAATATATCTGAAATGCGTAGGGAGACACTGGTCAGAGAAATAGCAAGCATCGAACTTAAGCTAAAAGAATCCTTTAGGAGTCAGGAATCGCGGGAAGAACTAAAAGCCATAAATGAAATCGAAGGAACCCAAAGTATTTCTTCTCCTATGCCAAATCAAAATCGAGAACAACGTCCAGTATTGGGCCCCTACTTAAACAAGATGGGTCCTACACAGATGACAGCAAGGAAATGAGTGAGCTACTCAAGTCCCAATATGACTCAGTTTTTAGCAAGCCGCTAACCAGACTGAGAGTCGAAGATCAAAATGAATTTTTTATGAGAGAGCCACAAAATCTGATTAACACAAGCCTATCCGATGTTATCCTGACGCCAAATGACTTCGAACAGGTGATAAATGACATGCCCATGCACTCTGCCCCAGGGCCAGACTCATGGAACTCTGTGTTCATCAAGAACTGCAAGAAGCCCCTATCACGAGCCTTTTCCATCCTATGGAGAGGGAGCATGGACACGGGGGTCGTCCCTCAGTTACTAAAAACAACAGACATAGCCCCACTCCACAAAGGGGGCAGTAAAGCAACAGCAAAGAACTACAGACCAATAGCACTAACATCCCATATCATAAAAATCTTTGAAAGGGTCCTAAGAAGCAAGATCACCACCCATCTAGAAACCCATCAGTTACACAACCCAGGGCAACATGGGTTTAGAACAGGTCGCTCCTGTCTGTCTCAACTATTGGATCACTACGACAAGGTCCTAAATGCACTAGAAGACAAAAAGAATGCAGATGTAATATATACAGACTTTGCAAAAGCCTTCGACAAGTGTGACCATGGCGTAATAGCACACAAAATGCGTGCTAAAGGAATAACAGGAAAAGTCGGTCGATGGATCTATAATTTCCTCACTAACAGAACACAGAGAGTAGTCATCAACAGAGTAAAGTCCGAGGCAGCTACGGTGAAAAGCTCTGTTCCACAAGGCACAGTACTAGCTCCCATCTTGTTCCTCATCCTCATATCCGACATAGACAAGGATGTCAGCCACAGCACCGTGTCTTCCTTTGCAGATGACACCCGAATCTGCATGACAGTGTCTTCCATTGCAGACACTGCAAGTCTCCAGGCGGACATCAACCAAATCTTTCAGTGGGCTGCGGAAAAGAATATGAAGTTCAACGATGAGAAATTTCAATTACTCAGATATGGTAAACATGAGGAAATTAAATCTTCATCAGAGTACAAAACAAATTCTGGCCACAAAATAGAGCGAAACACCAACGTCAAAGATCTGGGAGTGATTATGTCGGAGGATCTCACCTTCAAGGACCATAACATTGTATCAATCACATCTGCTAGAAAAATGACAGGATGGATAATGAGAACCTTCAAAACTAGGGAGGCCAAGCCCATGATGACACTCTTCAGGTCACTTGTTCTATCTAGGCTGGAATATTGCTGCACTCTAACAGCACCTTTCAAGGCAGGTGAAATTGCCGACCTAGAAAATGTACAGAGAACTTTCACAGCGCGCATAATGGAGATAAAACACCTCAATTACTGGGAGCGCTTGAGGTTTCTAAACCTGTATTCCCTGGAACGCAGGAGGGAGAGATACATGATTATATACACCTGGAAAATCCTAGAGGGACTAGTACCGAACTTGCACACGAAAATCACTCACTACGAAAGCAAAAGACTTGGCAGACGATGCACCATCCCCCCAATGAAAAGCAGGGGTGTCACTAGCACGTTAAGAGACCATACAATAAGTGTCAGGGGCCCAAGACTGTTCAACTGCCTCCCAGCACACATAAGGGGGATTACCAACAGACCCCTGGCAGTCTTCAAGCTGGCACTGGACAAGCACCTAAAGTCAGTTCCTGATCAGCCGGGCTTTGGCTCGTACGTTGGTTTGCGTGCAGCCAGCAGCAACAGCCTGGTTGATCAGGGGCTGATCCACCAGGAGGCCTGGTCACAGACCGGGCCGCAGGGGCGTTGACCCCCCGAAACTCTCTCCAGGTAAACTAGTTGCAAGTAATTGTTTTCCGACAAGGCGTCCCCTGTGGAGAAACTACTACTTGAACTAGCAGACATTGCAGGGATAGGCTCAGCACTCGGACACTTGAGGTAACTGGACACTATCTTGCAAGTCTGAAGTTGCAGGAACACAGACAGGAGTGACAGGATCATCAGTGCCTGACCGCTTGGGTACGCTACTAATGCACTGGCCTGTAAGGACTTAATTCGAATGTCATACTCTGCGGCAGTATGGCAGATCTTGGATCCAAGCTGGTAACCCCAAAATGGTACGATCAAGTCATCAATTTGGGCATGCCATCGATAAGGGTCGAGCACAATGCGTAAGTCTCGCATGGAAGCAAATCCCAGTAGAAGGTCACCAGGGAAAGTAATCTGGTCGACAACGAGGAAGGAAGCAGTGAAGTCTCTACCTTGGATAGAAAAAGTGAGGGAAGTCCGACCTCAGACACGCAGGTGAGAACCAGCTACTCCACCAAGGGAGGACACATGAGTCGGTTCTACGAGAAGGACATGTCGTAGCTGCTTATCCTTAAACAAACTAGACCTAATAATATTGACTTGCGCACCAGAGTCCATGAACAAATAAACGGGCGCATTATGAACAGATGCTTGCACTATAGGGCCTATGGTTGCATTGGAAGTTATGTGCAAACAAAAAGGTGGATTTTCATCAGCAAAGATTTGTTCCACTTCATCCCCAAAATCATCTATGTCAGAGACATGTGAAGCAACATCATCAGCAGGATTGTCATTCTCGAGACTGCTTAAGGCTTCAAAGGAATTGTGAACGGGGATGGTGTGCTCATTATCACCTACTGTCACCATGGGACGGTTTGACTGGGGCGCTCGAATTCCCCCGAATTGGAAGAATGAGCCTGGTTCTGGTTATTTTGAGAATTGGAAGAATGAGCCTGGTTCTGGTTATTTTGAGAACCACGATATCTGTTTCCTCTACGGGTTCTGCGGTTGGAACGGCTACGGAAAGACCTAGAGTACTGAAGGTTGCAGAGAGCATTGCACTCAGATGTGTCATGTCCATGTATTCTATGATAAGTACAGTAGGGAAGATCTTGGTGCTCATCATCAGTACGACGCCTCTTAGGGTAACTATCAGGACAATTAATTGCAATATGGCCACGTAAACCACAGTTGTAACAAGTCCGCTGACTATGGTTACTGAATGTACTATGAATACTACGAGGTTTATAATGGCTCTGTACACTGGTCCTTGGTGGTCGCTGAGATGGTTGACGACCACGATTTGTCGCTGTGGCGCAAACAAGAGGTGGTGCAGACTGAGGCATAGGTGAGAAATTACTTTTGATACATGGGAAAGTACCCTGGGGGCACAAGGAACATACATGATTTAGGGCTGTAAGTGATTCCATCGTCACAGTAGGAGGATTAGCCTCATAAGCACACACGGAAGCAGGCGGCATTAGTTCTTTGATTGCTCCAAAAGCTGCTATTTTAGCAAACGGTGCTGTGAATGGTTTATCCTCGTCAGGGACAAAAGCTGAGGACTGGACAGCATTGATAAATGATGATAAAAGTTTGTCTAATCGAACAGCAAATGCACTCAACGATTCATTAGTCATGGGTGTAGCATTCACAAGTTCCCGAAGAACGACATATGGATCAGCTATTTTTACTGGTACAAGGAAAGAACGAATCAGTTCCTCATATTGTGACCACTTAGTAAGATTCCTGAAGTCTCGCATATCAAGGAGATCAACAACGTGAACAGCAGCAGGGGATCGATGAAGAGCTTCTTTAGCAAGTCTGATAAGACTTTCCTCTGAAGGAGGACCTTCAACTAGAGCATTAGCACGAGAACGAATGGCAGTAAACCATGTTTCAAGACTATGTACATGGCCATTGAATAAAGGTAACGCATCAAGGGAATCACGAGTATAACTATAGTATCTCAGTGTCTGGGTCGGTCTGTCAGTCGCTAAGGAACTGTGAGGACTGATGACAGCAGCAGCAATAGCCTGAGAGGTCTGAGTGTCGACATTCACTAAAGTATCACTTGACGGTATGTGAGACATAATGGCAAAGAAGTTGCACAAGAACAATTAAGGTAAAAATAATGAACAATAAAAAATGATATAAAATGCTAAAATTGAAATAAAAGAGATGCAACTAATTCTGCAGAAGTAATAAAAAAATGTCTAAGATACACTGCAAGAGGAAGGACAAATCAATGTAAAGGACTGCTGGCCAAGATAAAAATTACATTGAAATTTACAAGTAAAAATATTACTGGAGACTGAATTAAATGCAAAATGAGCTGTCTTTACTCTTGCTAATAAAGGAATTAACTAACTCTCAGTAGTAGTACCAGTTCCTAGTAACCAGTTACCAGTAACCAGTGTACCAGTAGATGACTCACTACCAACCGTCTCTGCGTGAATCACTGACTGTATTCATATTGCTGCTGACCATAGCAGGATTTCAAACACCCCCTCGCCCATAAGCACTCATGGGTCAGTCTAGTCAGGGAGCCAGAGAGAGGCAGGTCGGCTGTTGGCGCTTCACACACATTCCGTTATATTATACGTACTACCAGCCTACGTGAGTATTTTTACCCTATCCACGTTTTCGAAACCCACATGACACACACACACACACACAGGAGCTTGGACTCGACCCCTGCAATCTCAACTAGGTGAGTGCACACACACACACACACACACACACACACACATAAAACACCAATGGGGATTTGAGGAAATGGAAGGCATGGACATGATTGGAGAAAGAGACTACATTGTAGGTACAATTCAGTCCAGAGAACATAAAGTAGTCATTGGAGTGATGTATAACCCATCACAGAACTGCAGGAGGCCAAGAGAGGAGTACGAAGAAAACAACAGGGTGATGGTGGACACACTGGCTGAGGTGGCAAGAAGAGCTCACTCGAGCAGAGCAAAGTTACTGGTAATGGGCGATTTCAACCACAGGGAGATCGACTGGGAAAACCTGGAGCCACATGGGGGTCCCGAAACATGGAGAGCCAAGATGATGGATGTGGTACTTGAAAACCTCATGCATCAACATGTCAGGGACACAACCAGAGAGAGAGGGGAGGATGAGCCAGCAAGACTGGATCTTGTGTTCACCCTGAGCAGTTCAGACATTGAGGACATCACTTACGAGAGGCCCCTTGGAGCTAGCGATCATGTGGTTCTGAGTTTTGACTATATAGTAGAGTTACAAGTGGAGAAGGTAACAGGAACTGAAGGGGACAGGCCAAACTATAAAAGGGGGGACTACACAGGTATGAGAAACTTCCTGCAGGAGGTTCAGTGGGACAGAGAAATGGTAGGAAAATCAGTAAACGAGATGATGGAATATGTGGCAACAAAGTGCAAGGAGGCAGAGGAAAGTTTTGTTCCCAAGGGAAACAGAAATAATAGGAAGACAAAA
This sequence comes from Cherax quadricarinatus, assembly GCF_038502225.1. Lineage (NCBI taxonomy): Eukaryota > Metazoa > Arthropoda > Malacostraca > Decapoda > Parastacidae > Cherax > Cherax quadricarinatus. The sequence goes on along the minus strand of NC_091294.1, from coordinate 54,790,821 downwards.
ACGAGTCCTTGGTTTACCCGAAGGTGTAGGGAGGCAAAAACTAAGTGCAACAGAGAATGGAAAAGGTACAGGAGGCATAGGACCCAGGAAAACAAGGAGACTAGTAGAAGAGCCAGAAACGAGTATGCGCAGATAAGGAGGGAGGCCCAGCGACAGTATGAAAACGACATAGCATCGAAAGTCAAATCTGACCCGAAACTGCTGTATAGCCACATTAGGAGGAAGACAACAGTCAAGGACCAGGTGATAAGGCTGAGGAAAGAAGGTGGAGAACTCACAAGGAACGATCAAGAGGTATGTGAGGAGCTCAACACGAGATTTAAGGAAGTATTTACAGTAGAGACAGGAAGGACTCTGGGGGGACAGACCAGATGGGGACACCAACAAGGAATACACCAACAAGTGTTGGACGACATACATACAGATGAGGAGGAGGTGAAGAAACTGCTAAGGGACATCGATACCTCAAAGGCAATGGGACCGGACAACATCTCTCCGTGGGTCCTTAGAGAGGGAGCAGATATGTTGTGCATACCACTTACCACAATCTTCAACACATCCCTGGAAACTGGGCAACTACCTGAGGTATGGAAGACGGCAAATGTAGTTCCCATTTTCAAAAAAGGAGACAGAAAAGAGGCACTAAACTATAGACCTGTGTCATTGACGTGTATAGTATGCAAAATTATGGAGAAGATTATCAGGAGGAGAGTGGTGGAGCACCTGGAACGGAACAGGAGTATAAATGCCAACCAGCACGGATTCACGGAAGGCAAATCCTGTGTCACAAACCTTCTGGAGTTTTATGATAAAATAACAGAAGTAAGACAAGAGAGAGAGGGGTGGGTTGATTGCATCTTCTTGGACTGCAAGAAGGCCTTTGACACAGTTCCTCACAAGAGATTAATGCAGAAGCTAGAGCATCAGGCGCATATAACAGGAAGGGCACTGCAATGGATCAGAGAATACCTGACAGGGAGGCAACAACGAGTCATGGTACGTAATGATGTATCACAGTGGGCACCTGTGACGAGCGGGGTCCCACAGGGGTCGGTCCTAGGACCAGTGCTATTTTTGGTATATGTGAACGACATGACGGAAGGGTTAGACTCAGAAGTGTCCCTGTTTGCAGATGATGTGAAGTTAATGAGGAGAATTAAATCTGATGAGGACCAGGCAGGACTTCAAAGAGACCTGGACAGACTGGACACCTGGTCCAGCAAATGGCTTCTCGAATTTAATCCTGCCAAATGCAAAGTCATGAAGATAGGGGAAGGGCACAGAAGACCACAGACAGAGTATAGGCTAGGTGGCCAAAGACTGCAAACCTCACTCAAGGAGAAAGATCTTGGGGTGAGTATAACACCGAGCATGTCTCCGGAAGCACACATCAATCAGATAACTGCTGCAGCATATGGGCGCCTGGCAAACCTGAGAACAGCATTCCAATACCTTAGTAAGGAATCATTCAAGACACTGTACACCGTGTATGTCAGGCCCATACTGGAGTATGCAGCACCTGTTTGGAACCCGCACTTGATAAAGCACGTCAAGAAACTAGAGAAAGTACAAAGGTTTGCAACAAGGTTAGTTCCAGAGCTAAGGGGAATGTCCTATGAAGAAAGATTAAGGGAAATCGGCCTGACGACACTGGAGGACAGGAGGGTCAGGGGAGACATGATAACAACATATAAAATACTGCGTGGAATAGACAAGGTGGACAAGGACAGGATGTTCCAGGGAGGGGACACAGAAACAAGAGGCCACAATTGGAAGTTGAAGACACAAATGAGTCAGAGAGATAGTAGGAAGTATTTCTTCAGTCATAGAGTTGTAAGGCAGTGGAATAGCCTAGAAAATGACGTAGTGGAGGCAGGAACCATACACAGTTTTAAGACGAGGTTTGATAAAGCTCATGGAGCGGGGAGAGAGAGGGCCTAGTAGCAACCGGTGAAGAGGCGGGGCCAGGAGCTAGGACTCGACCCCTGCAACCACAAATAGGTGAGTACACACACACACACACACACACACACACACACACACACACACACACACACACACACACACACATGCACACATGTGGTAATGCTTTATTTACAGCTAGCAAAGTCAGGGTATTTCTCCAGAATGGTCTGCAATATATCACTGTGGATAAAGTACTTAGCCATTTCTTGAACATTTCTGAGTGAGTTGTTTCTAAATTCATTAATTTTATCGCACTCCAGTACATAATGACGCAGGGTGTGACAATAGTCCATCTGGCAAAGTTTACATTTCGTTTGGTGTACATCTGGTGGTGGTGATTTAACCTGCCAAAGATACTTGTAACCCAGCCGGAGCCGGGCAGTAGTGACATCCAAGAGTCTGCTTATTTTGTTGGATGCACCATAGACATGTGGCTCCTCCTGCATGATAGAATGATGATAGATGGACTCACTGGTGTCAATCTCCCTGAGCCTTAAGTCCATAAAATTCAGTTGAAGTTCTTTTCGTATTATTGTTCTCAAACTACTACCTGACAAGCCAAGATTGTAATCTACTCCCTCTTTGAAAGCATACAGCTTAGCCAATTTATCAGTTCTATCATGCATCTGAAGACCAATGTGAGATGGAATCCACAGCATGTGCACTCTGACTCCACTGTCCACAATCCTACCATACCTGTGTCTGGCTTCTGACACAAGCATGCCACAATTTATGCTTAATGAGTTGAGAGCATTTATGGATGACAGAGAATCAGTTACAATTAAACTGTCAATCTTTGATACATAGATGCATTTCAGTGCAAGGAGTATGGCAAACAGTTCTGTCTGAAGGGTAGAGGCCCAATTATTGATGCGTGCTCCAATTTCTTTAAGAGAGCCATCACTCTGTACGACACCTCGGCTGAGTGGTTGAGGGGAGTAGACGTGTGCTGGGGATCTGGACCTACTAATTCACAGGCCTACCCATTTCTCCCGACTGATAAGTCATCATTAAAACTCCTACTGTTGGAAGACAGCTTCAGTGTTGTGAGAACTCTTATGTGCGAGCTGTGACTAAGGATATACCTAGTGAAACACTGGAAATAGTTTTCCTTTTTGCGAAGGCCCTCACAGGCCTCTGCTTCCCCTCTGCCTTTCATTTGACCTCAGCCTTTTGCCTCTATCAACATACAGTGTAGAGGCGAATTTTGCTAGTCCACTGCTACTCGTGCCTCTCAAAATGCTCACAACTCATCGCTTTACCAACCTGAGGAATAACAACGAGTGTGCAGTCCTACGTGAGTTGGTAACCCAGGTGTCCACACACTGAAAATTCGTCTTTCACTCCAAGACACGTGTGCTAGAAGCTCTGCAAGTTTGGAGTGAGTAACAATCTGTACGAGTATTGCAGTGTTTGGTAACTCTTGAGAAGTCTGCCTCAGCCTGTGACCTTGAGCAAGGCACTGCATCACCTGCCTGAGACTTTCGCCCATATTGACTATGTGAAGAAAGGCGAATGTGCGTGCTCAGTTACCCCTGCTGTTCTCCTGTATCCCCAACTCTCCGCCTTTAAACTCAGCTGTTCGCCTCTATCAACGACGTGCAGTGTAGAGGTGTATTTTGCTGCCCCGCTGGTACTCGAATATGTGAGTTCCGCAAGTGCTGCAGATTTGTTGTAACTATTTGCATGAGTGGATTACGCTGATTTAGGACATTGTGCTACCATCAGTACCTACGTAGGCTTAAAATGAGTGAGGAATGTCTGGCCTGCTGGGTGACCTTGAAAATGGCACTATAAGACCCGCATGCCACTTACACCCATACTGTGTGTGTCTAGTGAGGCGAATGTCCCTTCCTCGACTTTCCTATTCACCGGTATCCCTTAACTCGTTGCCATTATCTACATATGGGATAAGGGCGAGTTTAGCTGATCCAGGCCAAACAGCGCTCCAAGCCAGCCAGTGAAGGCCAAGGCTACATCTGTTCTGAATCCCAGAATGCCTTTGTGAACGTTCTACAGTGTTCCGGCCATACCTTCGGTGTTGTGAGAACTAGTTCTTATGTAGTGAAAATTTGTCTGTCATTCCAAGACACGTGTGCTAGATGTGTTAAGTGCTGCGGGTTTGGAGTAATTAACAAGTAGTACAGGGTTGGTAACTCTCGAGACGACTGTGGGCCCAGTGAATGACCTTGAAAATTGCACTGCGACCTGCAGGCCACTACACCCATATTGCCTGTGTCTAGTGAGGTGAATATCCCTTCCTTGTCCCTTCTCCTTCCTCGATTTGGAACTCAGCCGTTCGCCTCTATTTGCTTGTGGTCTAGAGGCGGTTTTTTGCCAGACCACATGGGTGCTTGAGTGCCCGTGTCCTCTGTGCCGCACTCCGCTCATCTTGCGAGTGTCTCCTGTGTGCCTGCCTGCCTGCTGCAAGCAGGTGTCCGGGTGGTTGGCGCGGGCTTGGCGAGCACAGTCAAGCAAGCTTGAGGGCAGCACTAAAAGCTAGCCAGAACAAGCTAAGGCAGCCTGCAGTTATAGCTGTCCTAGGGCCCAGCATGTCTGTGTATACGTTCTGCAGTGCTGCTGGCATACCAGTGTTTCCTGTAGTGGCTTGAGAACAATTTGACGAGCATTGCAGTGCTGACATTTTGAGTGGGACATGCCAGAGGTTCACTTATAAACATAGTAAGCTTGTGGTGATTGGCTTGTACACAGTGAACATTCATCTGTCATACGTGTGCTAGAAGTGTTAAGTGCTGCTTTCCCCAACAGTTAATTGTCATTTGTAAGCCTGTATTAAGACTTTAAAAGGCTCAGAGTGTACTTCAGTGTAGTGACTCCTTACATTTGATAAATCAGTGTAATACATGCTCTGCTCAGTGTAACTGAACTATTAAATACGGTTACATAATTAAGTTGCTTGTCCTAGTGTCATTGTTGTGTTTTCTAATACATTTTCTCGTTCAGACTGAAACTTTACTGCTAAATTCCCAGTAATATTTCAAATTGCAGTGTTCATCTGTGATGTGAGTGTGTAACTTATGCTTTGTATTTTTACTGTGAACAAGCTTACTCCTGCATAATGTTCAGTTTCATGAATACTTTCTTACTTGAGTAATTCGGTTACCTTTCAACTGTGTTAAGCAAGAGTCAGCCTGTTAACATCTATGTTCCTTGCCATCTCATCTAGTGGGTCTAGCGCCTAGTTAAAATTGTAATAGTAACAATTTGCAATCATTATACTTCTAGTTATACATTGTGTAAATTGTTTTAGACTATTTGATCAACTGGATTGTAGTGTTTAACTTCTGATACACCAATTTAATGACTGCAGACACGCACTGACACATAATAAACACATTAAAACGCTGGTAACTCCAGAAGCTGGGCCTAGTGTGTGACCTTGAGAAGTTGAGTGTGTTTATTACGACCAGCGGTGTACCACTCTCACCTATATTTACATCAACAAAAGTGTATTCTAAGTGATAAAGTGTACACTTGGTGTACTTGGTAACACTTGTCATACATAGTAACGCGTGTGTAAGTGAGATTGTTTAGGTACTGGTTCATCTATCTACAGCTGCACACTTATGCTTGCATACATGTATAACATAGTAACGTGTGAGTTACCCAGGATGGACCAAGGAAGTCGACCAGAGTGATTTATCTCATTGTCATTGTAACATTACCTAGTTTTTTTTTTTTTTTTTTTTTTTGTTTTTTTTTTTTTTTTTTTTTTTTTTTTTTTTTTTTTTTTTTTTTTAGTAATACTGTTTACAATCTATGGTTGGGGTAAGAGGTTGTCTTCAGCATTCATTGTGATGTCTGCTATATTATTATTTCAGTGAGGTACATTAGGTGGCAGTAGCCTGAACTAACTCAAGTGGAAGTTATCATTGAATTTGAACCTCATGTTTAATGTGATGTATGTCAGAATTCTAATTTTATGCTCAATATTACCTACTCTCTCTCTCTCTCTCTCTCTCTCTCTCTCTCTCTCTCTCTCTCTCTTCATCTTTGTAATTTGTGATAAGGTGTAAGACCTCGCCTGTACCATCCATTATATCATTATATGTACCATATTATTAACACACATACAAGAGGTCTCTGAGTGTGTTTTTGGTGGGGTGTGTGTCGTATTGAGTGGTGGTGGTCTGGGTTGAGTATGGTTGGAGGTGTTCATTGAACTTGAGCACTTGTGTCTTGTGATCTATTTTGGACTTCTGACTTTGTAGTGAATATTTGCTCTTGCATAAGCTATAAGGGAAAGATAAGCGAGGAATTCTTGTGTTGTGAGTCTTACACCAGATATCATCACTGGCAAACATGGCAACTGTCATAGAGGAACCTATTTCTGCAGGTGATGGAAATGATGATAGCTTCCAGACCTTTAAAAGTAAACAAAAGAGAAAAAGTGAGAAAGGGCTAGAGCGTCGACGTAGTCAGACTCACTTGACTCGTACACAATGTGATACTAAACGTCCTTGGTGCACAGAGGCTGCAAGAAGTCTTTCTTCAAAGGAAGAATGTGTTAAGCTGAACTTCCCTGACAACACCCCGCTGCCTGCTAAGTGTGCATGGCTAATGGAAGCTGTAAACAAGCATCCTAACTCAAGGATCCAATTTAGGAAAAACACACACAACTTTGTGTTTGTGGAACAGAATAAAGAGCTGATCAATGATCTACTTAGTACACCTTATGGGGATATTAAGCTGCTCCGACCTCCATCAGACACTCACCACTTTAAAAAATGGGTCAGTATCATAATCTTTGGATACCCTCTCTGCATGGACCCATCCCATCTGACTCTAAGTGAGCATATCATCAAGCCTAAAAGACTTAAAGGAAAATCCCAAATTATTGCCAGTTGGGTAGGTCCTGTGCCCCTCCCCCGGAATATCTGGGTGCATGGTTTACGTTTCCTAAACATCGAAGTGTACCTACCCCCTAAACGTAGGTGTTACAAATGCCAGCACTATGGCCATGTTGCAGTAGACTGTGGAATACTACATTCTTGGTGTGGTAAGTGTGCTGGGAAACATTCCACTAGAGAATGCACAGTAGGCCCTGACAGCCGAAAATTTAAGTGTATTAACTGTAAAGAAGTTGGGGTTACAGTTTCCCACAAGGACTGCAGTCAGAACCCAAACAACCTTCGATGTAAACCTGATAACAGTCCTTTAATGGTAACTGAGGATGGGGCCATCCAGTCTACCACAGCCAGATCTGAGACTGAACCTCTGCAAAGTGTGCAAGAACCCCACCTCACTGCAAAGGATTCTGGTGATACCAGAATGCCATCACACACACCAGCTGTGGAGGAGCTAGCCATCCCTGCTAGCACATATGGAACTACTGGTCTGCCACTACAGATACCTATGGCTACACCTGAATATGGGGATGAGTTTGTCATTTCTCCCAATACACACAACTACAACAGTCAGACGGACACCACACAGGTAACCTCCCTGGAAATTGGAGATGAGTCAGATGCACAAGACCTACCTGCAATGAATGATGAAACAGAGAACACTAATGTAACCATGGTACCTGTTAAGGTGATAGGTGTTAAAGAAAGCACTAACCCAGAAGTGCCATCCTCCGGAGAGGCATTGGATTCGCCTGACCTTCCTCATATTATAACAAATTTCCAAAAAAAAATTGAGCATCTTGAACAGATCCTGACAAGTTTAATAAATATATGTAATCAGGATGATGCTCTTGAGCATGGTGATGATGTCAAAAGTGCAGCAATCTCCGTTCAGCTTCCAGCAATTTGTGAGAAAGAAGCCCATAACTCTTGCCTTCAAGACTTGCCTTTTAACTGGCTGCCAAAATGCCGAAAAATGCTTAAAAATAAAGGTCCTGAAGATAAAAACGTACAAACTATGCTATTTGCTCTTAAGTATCTGCACACTGTAGTCAAAGCATAATAGTTTTACCATCTTATGAGCAAGAGATTGTAATAACTCACTACAATGGATACATTACAAATCTTTTCATGGAACATTGCTTCCATCAGGAAGCGGTTGCCTGACTTACATCATATTAGTGCAACCAAGAATATTGATGTCATCTGTTTACAGGAATGTAGATTGAAAGATGGAGCACCTCCACCAAACTTGCCTGGATATGCAGCTTATAACCTTAAGGTCAACCAACTGTTGTGTGATGTATGTCAGAAAGAACTTGCCACATTCACTCCTTTCCTTGCAGAGTCGAGTTAACATGCAGTATCATGGTGTCAAAGTATATGCAGGCGATTTTTCCATAAACATTTTTAATCTCTATGCCCCAGCGAACCAGCTTCGACCTGATGATTTACCAGATCGCATCAATAGTGAACCTACCATCATTCTTGGAGATTTTAATGCCAGACATAAGAATATTGGTGGGTCTATAACAAACACCAATGGAACTAAACTAGTGAGATTGCTAAATGAGCATGATAATGTTCGAATTGTGGGCACTACTGAGCCTACTCACATATATGGTGGCATACTATATCTGTGTCTTGGATTTAATACATCATATACGATCCATGACTCTGTCATAGTTGATGATCTTCTATAATCTATCTGATCACTTCCCAAGACTAACAACTGTCAATCTTGATCACATCTCTTGATCACATTGTGGCCCGGTGGTCTGGTGGCTAAAGCTCCCGCTTCACACACGGAGGGCCCGGGTTCGATTCCCGGCGGGTGGAAACATTTCGGCACGTTTCCTTACACCTGTTGTCCTGTTCACCTAGCAGCAAATAGGTACCTGGGTGTTAGTCGACTGGTGTGGGTCGCATCCTGGGGGACAAGATTAAGGACCCCAATGGAAATAAGTTAGACAGTCCTCGATGACACACTGACTTTCATGTAATATATACAGACTTTGCAAAAGCCTTCGACAAGTGTGACCATGGCGTAATAGCGCACAAAACGCGTGCTAAAGGAATAACAGGAAAAGTCGGTCGATGGATCTATAATTTCCTCACTAACAGAACACAGAGAGTAGTCGTCAACAGAGTAAAGTCCGAGGCAGCTACGGTGAAAAGCTCTGTTCCACAAGGCACAGTACTCGCTCCCATCTTGTTCCTCATCCTCATATCCGACATAGACAAGGATGTCAGCCACAGCACCGTGTCCTCCTTTGCAGATGACACCCGAATCTGCATGACAGTGTCTTCCATTGCAGACACTGCAAAGCTCCAGGCGGACATCAACCAAATCTTTCAGTGGGCTGCAGAAAACAATATGAAGTTCAACGATGAGAAATTTCAATTACTCAGATATGGTAAACATGAGGAAATTAAATCTTCATCAGAGTACAAAACAAATTCTGGCCACAAAATAGAGCGAAACACCAACGTCAAAGACGTGGGAGTGATCATGTCGGAGGATCTCACCTTCAAGGACCATAACATTGTATCAGTCGCATCTGCTAGAAAAATGACAGGATGGATAATGAGAACCTTCAAAACTAGGGAGGCCAAGCCCATGATGACACTCTTCAGGTCACTTGTTCTATCTAGTCTGGAATATTGCTGCACACTAACAGCACCTTTCAAAGCAGGAGAAATTGCAGACCTAGAAAATGTACAGAGAACTTTCACGGCGTGCATAACGGAGATAAAACACCTCAATTATTGGGAGCGCTTGAGGTTCCTTAACCTGTATTCCCTGGAATGCAGGAGGGAGAGATACATGATTATATACACCTGGAAAATCCTAGAGGGACTAGTACCGAACTTGCACACGAAAATCACTCTCTACGAAAACAAAAGACTTGGCAGACGATGCACCATCCCCCCAATGAAAAGCAGGGGTGTCACTAGCACGTTAAGAGACCATACAATAAGTGTCAGGGGCCCGAGACTGTTCAACTGCCTCCCAGCATACATAAGGGGGATTACCAACAGACCCCTGGCAGTCTTCAAGCTGGCACTGGACAAGCACCTAAAGTCAGTTCCGGATCAGCCGGGCTGTGGCTCGTACGTTGGTTTGCGTGCAGCCAGCAGCAACAGCCTGGTTGATCAGGCTCTGATCCACCAGGAGGCCTGGTCACAGACCGGGCCGCGGGGGCGTTGACCCCTGGAACTCTCTCCAGGTAAACTCTAGGTAAACATTCTCAAACCAGAACACAGAGACAACTTTATTAACCACTTGGATCAATGGTATAAGAATTACGAGCCCACTGGCACACAAAAATTTAATGATGATTTAATTACCACTATTGAGAGTGTTCTCACAGATCAAGTGGGCAGGAATAGGAAACAAAGACCCTCCACTATAAATAACAATAAAAACCAATGTAAATACTATAATGATCCACAGCTGCGCAATCTAACACATGCAGCTAGGAGGATTGGTAAAGCATACCGTGAATGTAGAACCCCAGACCTGCTCAGAACGTTCCAAGCTGCACTAACAAATGCAAGGAATAGAAAGGAAGAACTTAGGCAACAGGAATGGGAACAGTTTGTTAGTGGATTAAATAGGTCCACCCCTTTGAGTTTGGCTTGGAAAGGTATAAATAAAATAACCAGGAAAAAGACTGGCAATGTTGCTCATCCCTTTCCTCTTGAAAAAGCAAATGACCTCATAAATGACTGGTCCAAAACATCCAGGCATGAAAGCCTTCCATCTCATATTAGAAAAAATTTAGAGAGTACTTCTGAAGAAATGTTGAAACTGATTAATTTTATGAGCCAAAATATTGATGAGAGTGATTGCCTCTTTACCGAGTATGAATTAGATAATGCATTAACCAAAGGTCGATCAACTGCTCCTGGAGAGGATGGTATAACCTATGATATTCTCAGAACTCTAAGGCACGTGCCTGATAACCCTTTGTTGGCACTGTATAATCTCAGTTACATTGAGGGCGTTCTTCCTACTTCCTGGACCAATAGTCTCATTGTGCCTATCCCTAAGCCCCAACAGCCTGATACATTTAGGCCGATCTCCTTAACTAGTTGTCTTTGCAAAACTTTTGAAAGAATGATGCTTAACAGATTGTACTACAGAATCAGACATCAACTTTCCCCCTACCTCTATGGGTTCATGAAAGGTAAAAGTGTGCAGAACTGTATTTCCACCTTTCTCACTGCACACACCTCTACTAGTTTTACCACTTTTCTTGATCTAAAATCTGCATTTGATATTGCAAACAGAACAGTTATACTACATGAATTAGCCAAAATGAATATTGGTGGTAGCTTACTCTGCTGGATAATAGGATACCTGTCAAATAGAGTATCCTCTGTCCTTTACCAAGGCTTCAGAAGTGATTCTAAAGAAATGTCTTTAGGTACACCGCAGGGAGGAGTTCTTAGTCCCATGCTATTTAATATTCTGATTAATGCTCTCCTAAATGCTCTACCTGCCTCACCTAAACATATAGCTATAAGCTATGCTGATGATATCATGATCCATACAACAGGGCATAAGAAGATGAATACCATTCTTAATGAAGTTCAAGCAATTTGTAATCGACTAGGCCTTATAATATCTTCCTCTAAAACAAAGATATTAACAAGCAAACGACATCCCCCACCCATCTATTTGCAGGGTGAAATCATTAGCTACGTTAAAACTTACAGATATCTTGGTGTAGATGTACCCTTTAACAAATCCACTATACCACAACTAAACAAGAAATGCAAAGCTAGGCTAAATGCTCTCAAAGCTGTTGCTGGCTACAATCCCAACTATGGTGCTAATGTGAGAATCGTGAGAATGATGTACATAGCCTATGTTAGGTCCTTAATTGATTATGCTGCTCCCATGTTGATATTAGCTAGAGAAAGTTCCCTCCGACCCTTGGAGTTAATGCAAAATGAAGCTCTCAGGATTATTCTTGGCTGTCCCAGATCTACAAAAGTTCTTAACATGAGGAAGGAGCTTGGTATTTCTAGTATCAGTGATAGGATTGTTGAAATTAACACTGTACTCGGTATTAGAATGTTGAGAAACGAACCAGACACTGTCACAGTGAATCTTACCAAGTGTCTAGAGGTAAATACACACAGATCTAAATGGATTGTGAAAACGTGCAATTGCATTAAGTTTTATAACCTGCATGAACTGTATCACTGTAGGCAACAAGAGCATTTCACCCCTCCATGGAAGATGTGTTCATTTAATATCACATACCTACAAGTCCCTCCCAAGAAGCTCATTGCTAGTAATCCCTTCCTTAAATCTCTTGTTAGAGCAACTGCTCAAGAAGAAATTTCTCACCTAGCTGGTAGTAATAAGTTATCACAAGTTATATACACTGATGGATCTAAACAGGAGTCTTCTGGCAGGGCTGCATCTGCTCTTGTTGCCACCTCCCTAGTTAAAAACGATAATAAATTTGTTGAGTTAGGCATAAGAATTAACAACTGGGCGTCTACACTGCAAACTGAATTGCTTGCAATCCTAATGGCGCTAAAGCTAACCTATGACACTGAGCTTGACTCTATCATCATTACTGATTCTATGTCATCATTGAAGGCTCTTGGCTCATATAATGACTCCAACAACATGCTCATTGGGGAAGCCAGGTATAGATACTCAAAAATTAGGGACAAAGGAATTAATGTACAATTGCTATGGATCCCATCACACATTGGATTACTCCTTCATGATAAAGTTGATATGTTAGCCAAGAAGAGTATCCAGAAGGAGAACGTAGAATATAACTTTGGTATAACTGTGTCTAGCATTAGGAATAATATTAGGAGAGAAGTAAATAATGAAGATGATTGTTATAGGAATGCAGTTAGAAGCCTGAGTAGATCTATAACCCACTATGATAACATGAACGTAGATAAGTATGTTTATGGAGCAACTTGCAATGTGAACAGACTGACTGATGTTGTAGTGGCCAGGCTTAGGCTTGGTTACAAGTACTTCTGGCAGTTTGGGAGACACACAGATGATGATCAAACTAAATGTAAATTATGTGATCAGGCATATGGTCACTGTCTTGAACACTATGTGCTTAATTGTCCACTTATTGAGGAATACAGAGACAGACAGTATAATAACCTATGTGACATGTCAAGATATCTTATTAATGAAAATAAGATACCAGATATACTAAGCAAATTTCCTAAATTTGCTTGTAACAGATAAGTGAACTATAGATACGTAGATATAAATCCATATGTATTCCTGTTAACCCTTTGGGGCCTAGTTCCTAGGCCTTTTGTGTATCCACATGCTCTCGCGCTATCGTCCACAGGATGGATATGGGGTGCACAATAAACTAGCCACTTCGGTGGCAAAATCTAATAATTTGCGAGAGTGTGTGCTGTGTGACTAAGTTATCAATACAGCTTAAGGCCTCATGTTTGGCTTCAAGGCGAAGTTTTGGTTGTGATTTAAGAAGTAGTTTGGGGGGAAATGGAGGAATGGTAGTTTGGAATGGGGTAATATTCCAATGGAGCAGAGAAGTGCCGCTGTTGCCTTACTTGACATAGATCATGTATCTGATTCATGCGGAGGTCGGTTCCAGTTTTTTCGATCCATCTGGAGGAGTGTTCACCAGTGCTGAGGAAAGTTTGGAGAGCTTCTGTGCAGGGGTTTGAATGAGCTTGCCTGAGCATATTAACCCCAATTAGGATATTTCTTTCAGTAACACGATCTCTGATGCTTGGAATATCAAGTTCTTTTTGCATATTTAAAATTTTGGCAGTACGAGGGCATCCTAAAATGATCCTCATTGCTTCGTTCTGCAGTTTTTCCAGCCCCCCAAGCTTCCAGTCAGACACAAGAGCAAGTAGTGGCGCAGCATAATCAACCAATGATCTAATATAAGCAAGATACATCATTTTCACAATTTTAACATTAGCACCATACCTGGGGTGAAGCCCTGCCACAACTCTAAGTGCTCTTAGTCGTTCTTTGTATTGGCGACAAAGTCTTGTTACAACAGGTCCAAGTAGTGGAACCTCAAAACCTAGATACCTGTATCTGCTTACATATTCTAGAAGAGACCCATCATGCAATTGGATCTGACGAACTGTGCCTCTCTGTCGAGGAGGACGCCTATTGAATATCTTTGTTTTATCAGTAGAGATTATCAACCCCAGGTCCTGACACGAGGCTAGTACTTGATTAAGAATGTTTTGGGTGTTGGAGAATCCGGTGGTGTGAATCATTATATCATCAGCAAAACTAATCACATAATGATGGGGCTGACTAGGCATAGCATTAAGTAATGCATTAATAAGAATATTGAACAGTGTGGGACTGAGCACACCTCTCTGTGGGGTTCCTAATTCAAAGTCTTTAGTTACAATTCTATGTCCCTGGAACAACACAGACGATTTTCTGTTGGACAGGTAGCCTTTAATCCAGCGGAGAAGCCATCCTCCAACATCCATTCTGGCAAGTTCACTAATGATTACATGTCAGTTGGCTACATCGAAAGCGGATTTAAGGTCAAGGAAGGTAGTGTATGAGCTGTCAGTGTGCAGGGTGAGAAAGGTGGCTATGCAATGATGCACGCTCCTTCCATGCATGAAACCATGTAACCGGGGAGACAAAAATTGTTTGTTTCTGTACATGAGACGATTAAGAATCATTCTCTCAAATGTTTTACACAAGCAGCTAGTAAGAGATATTGGGCGAAATGCATTTTGTTGATTGGGCTTAGGAATTGGAATGATGAGGCTGTTGGTCCAAGATTGAAGGAGCTCCCCAGTTACATAGCTCATGTTATATAATTCAAGTAATGGATTACCTGGTACTCGACACAGCAATCTGAGTATGTTGTAAGTAATACCATCCTCACCAGGCGACGTGGAGTTGCCCTTAGTTAGTCCTGCATCAAGTTCATAATTAGTGAAAGGAATGTTGCAATCATCTGCCTTGCTGAGCATAAAGCAAACAAGTCTCTCCCTTGCATCATATTTGTCATTTAATTTTGCCTGTGTGGTACTGGGAAGATTGCCATAGCTAGATGTAGCAGCCCAAGCACTGACTAACTCATTCGCCCTATGTATGGGGTGAGGGTGCGCGATCTGCCCAGTTCTGTTACCCTTAATTCTATTTATGTCCCTCCAAGCCCGGCTAAGTGGGGTGTGAGCATTAAGACCGTTGACAAATTTTTCCCAGTCTGTTTGCCGCAGCTCTGTCATGCGCTTTCTGGAAGCAGCAAGGGCAGTTTGGAAAAGCCTCAGCATTCCAGGGGTACGATGTTTTCTATAGGCTAGGCCTAGTCTGCGAGCAGTACGTTTCAGTGTACGAAGTTTAGAATCATTGTAATAAGTATGGTTTTTGAAGGAGGTATGATTATTATGGAAGTTTGTTGGGTTTAGAGTACCAAGAGGTTTCAGTGGCGGCTCTAAGTAGTTCTGAATACTGCTCACAAGATCATTGTTAAAGGTCTCTACAGAGGAACACTCATAGGAATTATACCAGTCAGTCACATGTGCAACAAAGTCATCATGCTGATCAGTGGGAACATTAAAACGTTT
The DNA here is from genome assembly GCF_038502225.1 of Cherax quadricarinatus. NCBI lineage: Eukaryota > Metazoa > Arthropoda > Malacostraca > Decapoda > Parastacidae > Cherax > Cherax quadricarinatus. The sequence continues at coordinate 54,775,393 of NC_091294.1, read as the reverse complement.
CCGTTTGAATATCCCACCAGGAAGGATAGTATTACCAATATCTAGTGAGGTTAGCCTAGGGAAATGATCAGACGCTATATCTGTTACAATGGAAGACTCACAGCTGGCAGAAGTAATGTTGAAGCCCAGGCACAGATCAAGGACGCCTCTATAGATATGTGTGGGTTCAAGGTCACCTACAATTTGGACATTATCATGACTGTTTAAGAGTGACAACAGTTGATTACCATTACGATTACCAAACTGTGAGTTTCCAATGCTTTTGTGTCTCGCATTATAATTACCAATAATGAGAGTAGGCTCAGAATGAGCACAAGTTGGGAGCTCCAAGTAATTAAATTTATCAGCAGGAGCATACAAGTTAAATATGGTGAGAGCAGAGTTCCCTATATAAATCCTAACACAGTGATATTGTAACCCCTCTGTTTTCTTGTGTGCAAGAAGTTGATGGGGAAGCGATTTTTTAATATATAGAACACAAGAGTTAGTAGATTTGAGGTTATATGCAACAAATGATGGTAATTTAGGGGGTTGGGATTTTTCAGGGACTCTGCACTCTTGTAGACACACAACATCAATGGGTTCGGTGGTTACTTTATGATGAAGGTCAGGAAGTCTTTTTCTAAGTGATGCAATATTCCAGCTTAATATAGAAAGTTTATACGAGTTTTGATCCATTATAGTAGTCCTGGGATCATCTTGAGTTTCTCAGCATAATGAAAAAAATTTTCATATAAATAGCAGACCTTATCAATGTCAACAGTGCTACCCTTGTCCATGAGTTTTGTAAGTGCACTTCCAGTTGTAAGGCCTCGTGGGAGTCTTCGTAAACCCAGAGCACGACGTTGTTTATGTGTGAATGTATGATAGGTGACACCACCACTCACATTCCCTCCTCCACTAACATTACACGCAACACTACAACTGTCATCACCAGCGCTACTACCAACATTGTGTTCATTACATTTATCAACAGTATTGTATTCAACGTTATTGTCTATGTGGTTAACCTCATCACACTCTGCACCACGACTTATATTACGCTCATCACTATTACTAACATTATAGACACCACCGCTCTCATCACACTCTTCACCACCACTTATATTACGCTCATCACTATTACTAACATTATAGACACCACCGCTCTCATCACACTCTTCACCACCACTTATATTACGCTCATCACTATTACTAACATTATAGACACCACCGCTCTCATCACACTGACACTGGGCAGCCGCAGCAAGCAACAACAATTGTTGATGATTATGATTGTTTTATGAAAACAGGCCTTCACTTTATTCATGTCAATGCAAGATCTTGCCGTCCCCTGGGCCTATCCGAACTCCAGTGATGGCCAAATTTGCAAGTACTGCTGCAACAACATGCAAGTAACCTATAGTGACAAAAAAACTGACGTTGACGACAACGAAATGGACGAAATATGACAAAAGAGGGACCGGCATTCAAGTACCAGACCTGCTGCCAGACGTGAACCAGACATGAGACGTTTTCCACTACAATGAAATAACTGACCTCCATATCAACTGCACCAGTGTTTAACGGGAAGACAGCATGGCAGAAAACCTGATCAACTAAATCTCCAAGGAAATGACAGGTCTGTAGGACTTTTTTCTTCAGTGCCAAACGAGGGAAAGAATTGAGCATATTTAAACATGGCTGACCGGCATCCAAACAGCCGCTACTGCCAGACGTACAACTAGCGAAGTGAAATTCTCATCTTTACTGACGTTCATCTGTTGACAGTAGCATCATATCTGTACCACCGTCATATCACCTGTACCAGTGCTAACCAGAGGGAAACACAGGAGACATCGTCAAATCAACAGTACAAAACTCCAAGGTTATAGGTCGGATATCCCTCAGTGCCAGTCGTGAGAAAGAAGTGAATAGTTAAACAGTCAAGGTTAATGTTTTAGTAGCTGACCTATATTCAGCTGACCAGTGTACAGTGAGAGAATCATAGCAGAAAATGCCAAATATATCTATAAACTCAAGGAAAGTCAGGTTGTAGGTGGCGTTACTCCCCTCAGTGTTTTAAAAATGGCTGAGTCAGCAAACCAGGTCAGGAGACAACAACACGACACAACCCCCGATAAATGGAATTGAGGGGGATTTGGAAGGATAAAACCATGGATTAAACCTTTCTGATCTACCAGAATGAAAAGGAGTTAGAAGTTAATTGGTGAAGCCAGACTGTGAAGTGAGGCGGGAAGGGGAGTGTGTAATAAGGGGTTAACTGTAAGGGTTGTGTGAAGTTAAGGGAAAAGTGAGCAGTGAAGAGGGTTTTGAAGAAGAAATTTTACTAGTAATTCAGTGGTGATTGCTAAAGTAGATACTAAGTTTACTAGGGACTGGAAAAGAGAAATAAATATTATTGTATATGAGTAAAAGAGCGAAGAGTGAAAATGGCAGGCATTGGGGGGGGGGGTACAGGCTGCCATAATTATATTTATATTTCTTCAATTCCATGAAGAAAGAAATCAGTCATGGGGGCTGGAAAAGGTGAATGGAGTAACAGTGCCCTGGACAGTAAAAGCCCAACAGTTGCCATCCTACCAGAAAAGTAAATGTCAATATTGCCCCAAGGTATGGCAACACCGCATACCCAAACAAAAACAGTGGCACACAGCTCTTATTGTAGCGCTCTTAAGTGGTGATATCCAAATTAATCCAGGACCTCAAACTATTGTGCAGAGGCAAAACAGACAGATAAATGACGGCAATAATGACGGTCTAGTAGCTAGGAATGATAACCTTAACTCCATATGTAATGCATGCATAGGTCAATGTGAGACAATACAGCCATTATTATCTCAAACACTACCAAACAGGTGCATACACTGTACTAAAGTACGCATGAAAAACAGAAAAGGCACCTTATGTAAAATGTGTAAGGGGTGGGTGCATGATGGATGTATGTACAATTATAGCAACGGTGCCAGAATTCATTTTGTGTGTAACAAATGCACTTTGGCACAGTTACCCTTTAGCAGTGATGACATTGATTTACCTAATTTTAATACAAATGACCCATTGCCATATATTGATGATTATGATTGTTTTATGAAAACAGGCCTTCACTTTATTCATGTCAATGCAAGATCACTTCTTCCTAAATTGGCAGAGATTAAGATTCTAGCTAACAAAATTAGGGTGGCAGTTATAACCATCTCTGAATCTTGGTTGGATGATACGGTGACTGACGACGAGGTCAAAATAGATGGTTACAATATAAAACGCTTAGATAGGAACAGAAAGGGTGGTGGAGTATGTGCCTCCATTAGAAATGACTTAGCTTACAACCCAAGACCTGATTTAAATAGCAATAAACTGGAGATTCTATGGTTTGAAGTGCTGCTTCCTAAGACCAAACCCATCTTAGTAGGAACTAGTTACCGCCCTCCTACCCAGGACCAGTTCTTAGAAGACTTTTCCAGTCTTGTCCCAAGTTGAAAACAATTGCGAGACAATAATACTGGGCGACTTCAATATCTGTTTTCAGCAGCAAAATAACGGGCTATGCAAAAGGTATAAGCAAATTCTAGGATTAAATAGTTACACTCAACTAATTAATACTCCAACCCGGATCACACAGTTCTCAGCCACCCTAATTGACCACATTGTAACCGCGCTGAGAACATTAGTCAGTCAGGCGTCATTACCACAGGTCTTAGTGATCATTTCATCATTTACTGCACCAGGAAAATCACTAGGGATAGGATAGGCCTACACAGGACAATAAAAATGAGGTCAACTAGAAACTACAGTAAAGAAACACTGGTAAATAGGCTACACAATTGTGACTGGACAGAGATAACAAGTTGCACGGACGTAAACGATGCCTGGGAAAAATTCAAAACAATGTTCACTACCATCCTTGATAATATTGCACCAGTTAAAGAGGTTAGGATTAAACGAAGAACTGAACCCTGGATGAATACTGAGATATTAGATAATATGAAATTCAGAGACCAGCTGCTAAAAAGATTTAAAGCAAACAGACAGGATATTGCAGCACTAAATGAATTCCAAAGGGTGAGGAACAGAGTACAGAGACTTATAAAAGGAGCAAAGGCAAAGCACTACTGCTCAAAAATTGAAGAGTATAAGCATAACCCCAGAAAGCTCTGGCAACAACTAAAACAGTTGGGGTATAGCCATAAGCCAGTAGATAGGTCTAACATAGTACTCACTATCGATAATGAGGTATGCCACGAAACATCTAAGGTGGCAAATTGCTTTAATTCCTACTACACATCTGTTGCATCAACACTAGTAAGTAAACTACCAGCTGCATCAAATACCTTTAACACAGACTCTGATAAGTTTCAAACATACTATACCAATAAAGGGGTAACCCCAAACAGTTGTCAACTAGTAAGTGTATCTCATGACTTTATTCAAAAAGAACTAAGCAGGTTAAACCCAACTAAGAGCACAGGCCCTGATAACATCCCATCTAAGTTCCTAAAAGATGGTGCTTCTGATTTTCAAGGTCATTCACGGGGCCACAGTCGTCTCGAGAGTTGCCAATATTGCACTACTCGTTAATTACTCCAAACCCGCAGCACTTAACACAGCTAGCACACGTGTCTAGGAGTGACAAACAAATTTTCACTCTGTGGACAAATAAATCAGCACAAACTTAATATGTTTATAGATGAACCTCTGGCTTGTTACAGTTAAAAAGCCGTCTCCAGGTACTATCAGGTACTATCCTTTCAAAACGGAAAACTAATTCCAGTGTTTCACTAGGTATGTCACAACTCACACACAAGAGTTCTAACAACACCGAAGGTACGGCCAGAACACTGTAGAACGTTCACAAAGGCATTCTGGGATTCAGAAGAGATGTAACTGCAGTGTAACTTGACCTTCACTGGCTGGCTTGGAGTGCTGTTTAGCCTGGATCGGTTAAACTCGCCCTTATCCCATATGTAGATAATGGCGACGAGCTAAGGGATACCGGTGAATAGGAAAGTCGAGGAAGGGACATTCACCTCACTGGACACACGCAGTATGGGTGTAAGTGGCATGCGGGTCTTATAGTGCCATTTTCAAGGTCACCCAACAGGCCAGACATTCCTCACTCATTTTAAGCCTACGTAGGTACTGATGGTAGCACAATGTCCTAAGTCAGTGAAATCCACTCATGCAAATAGTTACAACAAATCTGCAGCACTTAACACTTCTGGCACAAACTTACAACAAATCTGCAGATGACACCCGAATCTGCATGAGAGTGTCTTCCATTGCAGACACTGCAAGGCTCCAGGCGGACATCAACCAAATCTTTCAATGGGCTGCAGAAAACAATATGAAGTTCAGTTAGTTAGTTAGTTTAATATGTTTATTATGCACCCCATACCCATCCTGTGAAGTTCAATGATGAGAAATTTCAATTACTCCGATATGGTAAACATGAGGAAATTAAAACTTCACCAGAGTACAAAACAAATTCCTTCCACAAAATAGAGCGAAAAACCAACGTCAAAGACCTGGGAGTGATCATGTCGGAGGATCTCACCTTCAAGGATCATAACATTGTATCAATCGCATCTGCTAGAAAAATGACAGGATGGATAATGAGAACCTTCAAAACTAGGGATGCCAAGCCCATGATGACACTCTTCAGGTCGCTTGTTCTATCTAGGCTGGAATATTGCTGCACACTAACAGCACCTTTCAAGGCAGGTGAAATTGCTGACCTAGAAAATGTACAGAGAACCTTCACGGCGCGCATAACGGAGATAAAACACCTAAATTACTGGGAGCGCTTGAGGTTCCTGAACCTGTATTCCTTGGAACGCAGGCGGGAGAGATACATGATTATATACACCTGGAAAATCCTAAAGGGACTAGTACCGAACTTGCACGCGAAAATCACTCACAATGAAAGCAAACGACTCGGCAGACGATGCAACATCTCCCCAATGAAAAACAGGGGTGCCACTAGCACGTTAAGAGACAATACAATAAGTGTCAGGGGCCCGAGACTGTTCAACTGCCTCCCAGCATACATAAGGGAGATTACCAATAGACCCCTGGCTATCTTCAAGCTGGCACTGGACAAGCACCTAAAGTCGGTTCCTGACCAGCCGGGCTGTGGCTCGTACGTTGGTTTGTGTGCAGCCAGCAGTTACAGCCTGGTTGATCAGACTCTGATCCACCAGGAGGCCTGGTCACAGACCGGGCCGCGGGGGCGTTGACCTCTGGAACTATCTCCAGGTAAACTCCAGGTAATACCTCTGCTTAAAGATATGTATGGATCCTGCCTCCACTACATCGCTTCCCAAACTATTCCACTTCCTGACTACTCTGTGGCTGAAGAAATACTTCCTAACATCCCTGTGATCCATCTGTGTCTTCAACTTCCAACTGTGTCCCCTTGTTGCTGTGTCCCATATCTGGAACATCCTGTCTTTGTCCACCTTGTCAATTCCTCTCAGTATTCTGTATGTCGTTATCATGTCCCCCCTATCTCTCATGTCCTCCAGTGTCGTCAGGTTGATTTCCCTTACCTCTCCTCGTAGGACATACCTCTTAGCTCTGGGACTAGTCTTGTTGTGTGTGTGTGTGTGTGTGTGTGTGTGTGTGTGTGTGTGTGTGTGTGTGTGTGTGTGTGTGTGTGTGTGTGTGTGTGTGTGCGTGGTGTGTGTGTGTGTGTGTGTGTGTGTGTGTGTGTGTGTGTGTGTGTGTGTGTGTGTGTGTGTGTGTGTGCGTGTGTGTGAGTTCTGTGTGCGTGGTGTGTACTCACCTAGTTGTACTCACCTAGTTGAGGTTGCGGGGGTCGAGTCCGAGCTCCTGGCCCCGCCTCTTCACTGATCGCTACTAGGTCACTCTCCCTGAGCCGTGAGCTTTATCATACCTCTGCTTAAAGCTATGTATGGATCCTGCCTCCACTACATCGCTTCCCAAACTATTCCACTTACTGACTACTCTGTGGCTGAAGAAATACTTCCTAACATCCCTGTGATTCATCTGTGTCTTCAGCTTCCAACTGTGTCCCCTTGTTACTGTGTCCAATCTCTGGAACATCCTGTCTTTGTCCACCTTGTCAATTCCTCTCAGTATTTTGTATGTCGTTATCATTTATTTATTTATTATTATTTATTTATTATCAATTTGAGCACACATACAGAGGTACAAAAAAATACAGATAAGAGCAGCATGCCAAAGCCACTTATACTATGCATAGCATTACGGGCTGGCTTAAAATTAACTTAAGATTAACTAAGCAATGATGAAATCAGTGATAAAACATTAATGTAAACAGATTACTATAAAGCACAAGTGAGTATTACAAAGACAGGTCATATGGTTGCATTCAGTCATATGAAGGATTCTGTTAGGTAGTGTATTTAAAAAATAATAAAGTTAGATTCGGTTTTAGGTTTAACATTTATGTAATATAATTGTGAGAAACATTTAAGATATACAATTTATAAGGTTCAGTTATTCAGTATTTATTTGGTTTTGGGTGAGTAAGTGATCTTTGAGTAGAGACTTGAATTTATAAACAGGTAGTGTTTCTTTTATATTTACAGGTAATGTATTCCAGATTTTAGGGCCTTTTATGTGCATTGAGTTTTTGCATAGTGTGAGATGGACACGAGGAACATCAAAGAGTGATCTGTGCCTTGTGTTATGGTCATGTGTTCTGTTGAGGTTGGCAAGGAGATGTTTGAGGGGAGGGTTAATATCAGAGTTAAGTGTTCTATGTATGTAATAGGTGCAGTAATAAGTATGAATGTTTTGTATGGTGAGTAGGTTTAGTGTATTGAATATTGGTGGAGTGTGCTGCCTGTAGTGAGAATTTGTTATCATTCTAACTGCAGCCTTTTGTTGGGTAATTAGTGGTCTGAGATGGTTAATTGTTGTTGAGCCCCATGCACAAATTCCATAGGTGAGATAGGGGTAAATAAGAGAGTGATATAGGGCCAGGAGGGCTGACTGTGGAACATAGTACCGTATCTTCGATAGTATGCCTACAGTCTTGGAAATTTTCTTAGAAATTTGTTGTATATGTGTATGAAATTTGAGTCTATTATCAAGGTGGATTCCTAAGAATTTCCCCTCTGTTAGCTTTGTGATAGGTGATCCGTTTATCATTATGTTAAGAGGGACATCTGTAGCTCTGTTACCAAACTGAATGAAGTAGGTTTTGTCAATGTTTAGTGTAAGTTTGTTAGTCCTCATCCAGGTAGATATTTTCTGTAATTCGGTATTTACAGTATTGGCTAGTGTGACTGGGCTCGGGTGAGAGAAGACGTATGTAGTGTCATCTGCAAATAGTGTGGGTTTGAGTAATTGCGAAGCATTTGGAAGGTCATTTATGTATAGGAGAAAGAGAAGAGGGCCAAGGACACTTCCCTGTGGGACACCAACTGTAATTGGTTTCGCAGAAGAGTTTGCCCCATTTGCATACACATATTGGCTTCTGTTGCTGAGGTATGACTTGAGGTAGTTGAGGGAGTGCCCTCTAATACCATAGTGTGACAATTTTACGTGGAGCAAGTCATGGTCAACTGTATCAAAAGCTTTACGTAAGTCAATGAAGATCCCCAGTGGGACTTCTTTTTTCTCTATTGCAGTGTATATATGTTCTAGCATGTGTATAATAGCATCATTAGTATTTTTATTAGGCCTGAATCCAAATTGGCAGGGGTTGAGTATGTTTTGGGAGATAAGGTAGGAGTTTTTTTTTTTTATATTTTATTTAAACTCAGGTACAAAATTATATGGGAACATAATCAATATGTAACAAGATACAGGCAGTAAAACGATAATCTGCAGTGACTACACAAATACCAAAGAAGCACTTATATAATGACATCAGAATTGGCTGTTGCACTCCAATCAAACACTACTTTTATGTACTGTGCTTCACGTGAAAAGATGGTCTTATAATAAAAAACGATAGTCCTACTTAGTAATGCTGACACTCCCCCCCCCTTGAAAAACATACCACTTTCACCTGAGTATACTCATTGACATCTCTTATACATTTATTAGAGCATTAAGGATATCATTGACAACATGTATAAACACAATCCAGCCATCTAAAAGGCTGACTATAATACAAGAAAAGTCTGAACATGATGGCACACATCCACCAAAGAAACCAATCCACACCCTAACCCTCATATACCCCATGATAACAATCAATATCGTGCACGGTGGTGGGTTTAATACACTACCGCTGACTCTTCACCCCCCCCCCACATGCCTAGTAACTGTGTCTGCCGTCACCACTCATAACCTCCATCAGTCATTAAAATTTAAAAATACATTAAGGTACAATAACAAAGGAATATGAGAACCCCTCATCGTCTCCGCCACAGATAAATAAAAATGTTACATTTTCTAATTACATACTGCTGATTCATCTTTGTGCTTACAAAATATCCCCTATGCTTTTCATCGCTTTACTCCATAGCTAAAACCCGATTATACATTTCATCAATCAAAATATATTACAATAAGCATAATAATATCAATACTTATCATCCGACTAATAGGTGTACATTATTATCACCCTGAGTTCCATGAAATTTACGTAAGAATTAATACATATATTGACAATCCTCACAATCCTTCCCGTCTTCTAAATACAGTGTACATATATCCAATGACATTTCGTTATGATCCAATCATATTTACTTTACACTTCCCCTTTTCCCTAGTGCAAGATAAATGCCACTTGCACTAGACGTCACAACACCTTACATTTGTTCTCTTAAAACGTATAAGAAAAGAACTAACATAAATAACTTATAACGATATATAGATAGTAATTATTTGACAAAGTGAAGAATTCCAACTAATATGGTTAACAGTACACAAGAAATTGTAACTCACTCACTAATACATATTCCCATTTTTTATGTATTATGTTCAACAAGATATCTATATTTATTAACAATGTTCCAGAGCAATATCAGACTTACTCTGTCATGCACTAAGTTACACAATATAACTTATGGCTCCTAATAAAACATGTACCGGGCAGTACAACCTCAATCATTAACAAAACCAACCTGGCAAAAGACACTTCAGAAAGCCACCCCCTGCCATCCCCTGACCCCATGCTATCTGTATTAAAAAACACAAACTCACGTTCCCTTCCATGCTCAAGTTCGTACCTGACGTCGAAAGTCATAAAACCCGTCTCTTAACCAAATGTCACCAGTTCACCCCCCCTACGCCCCCCCCCCCCCATTCCTAACGACTTTACACCCATATGCTCCACTACCACACACTTTTATTCCACCTTCCATCCTCCACTAATCTCAAAAAAGAACAAGAATGCCAGTTTAGGGAGAACCAACCCAATCCAGCTCTAAACTACACCCAACCCTAACATTACACCTACCGACAGATTACGATAACCCAAGGGAAAACTATTTACCCACAACCTCCCATATAGTAGCCTATTTCTGCATACTGTACGATACACACTCGCCGCAAGCGCCCGCACCCTATATTCACCCCCCACCTCCCGCATGCACCAAGACACATACAAAAAATCTGCCACTACATACATCACTGCCCTCCGAATGTCCTTGGAAACCCCTCCCACATCAAAATGCAAAGCCCTCAAAGTCGAAATGTTTCTTCCCCCTCCCGCCACTATACCCAGAACTCTCGCTAACCATGCCCTTACAAAACCCAAGGTTTCACAAAAATATATGGCATGAAAAGCCGTCTCCTCTTCCTCACAATGCAAACAAGTGCCAGCACCTCCATAACCCATTCTATATAGCACTGACCTTGTAGCTAGAATTCCCATAAAGAATCTATAAACCACTTCACGAACCCTTGGCTTTAATCTGATCTTCCGAAAGTCTTCCCAAATGCCCCTCCAATCATACATTGGGTATGTAGCTACTCCCTGTATCACTGTACCCTGCCTACCTGTTCTCCCAAGCCTACTTACCCGTACTTTTTTTGCTTCCCTTACTGCCAACAAATTTCGCACCATATCTTCACACTCCAGTAGTGCCTTTCCCTTCCACCACTTTTGCACATCCTTCATGACCTCTCCCACCCTTCTACCCCACTCCCCTCCCACCCTCAAGTATCGCTGCTTCACATACACTGCCTTCACTCGTGTGTCCAAAGGTATAAGACCCAGCCCACCCTGCCGCACGCCCATCATCACCACCTCCTTCCGTAGCCATGGCTTCCCATAACCCCACACATACCTCAAAACCACCCTCTCCAGTTCCTGAATATCACACGACCTCAGGGGATATATTTCTGCCACGCCCCACACTTTACTGTACACAAGTGTATTTACTACCACCACCCTCTGCTGCAATGTTACATCCCCAGCCCTCCACCCGCGCATCCTACCCATCGCTCTACTCACTACTTCCTTGGAATTTATTCTCTGTGCCTCCCCAGCGTCCGCCATATACACAACCCCACATATCTTAATTCTATCCACTACGTTCCACCCATACTGTTCCCCCAACCCCCCCCCCCACCCACGTGCCTACTTCTAATAACTTTGACTTTGCTCCATTAACCCTCATCCCTGTCGCCCCACCAAAAATCTCTATTATACGTCCCACATTCCCCAATCCTATTTCCCCTCCCACCAAAACTGTGGTGTCATCCACATACCCCACAATACCACATCTCCCAGGACCCACCTCTCCCTGTTCCCACACTCCTTCCTCTATAAGCCTATAAAAAGGGTCCTGCAAGCATGCAAAGAGGATTTGAGACAAGGGGCAACCCTGTCGCAAACCCATCCCCATCTGCACTGGCAACCCTAACTTCCCATTAACCTGAACCCTGACCGTTGCAGGCGTATACAAAGTAGTCGCCCAGCGCACAATCTCATCACCAAAACCCTGTTTTTTTAAAATACACCACAACATATGTCTATCTACACTGTCATAAGCCTGCTTCCAATCAATCCCCAAGATCCCCCCCCGTTGTCTACCCTCCACAAAATCCTTAATTCTTCCATGCCCCTCACGCATACTTCGACCTGGAATCCCACACTGACCTCTATGTAGGACTCGGTCAAGCACCTTTTTCATACGGTTACCTAAAACCTTCGCAAAAACTTTATAATCTGCACACATGAGGGAGATCGCCCTATAAGCACCCAAGGTCTTCCCCCCCCTCCCTTATAGACCAAAACTACTACCCCCGTGCCCTGCGATTCCCCCAACACTCCCCTTTCCTTCATACAGTTAAACAACCGGACCAGACATTCCTTCATACAATCCCAATGTGTAATATAGAAATCATTAGGAATTCCATCAATGCCCGGCGCTTTTCCCCTACTCAAGCCCATTATCGCCTCCTCCACCTCCTCCTCACCGATCCTGCCCTCTATTACCGCACTCTCCTCCTCCCCTAAAATACCTCGAATTCCTTCTCCCAGAATCTCTCCCTCCCTCTCTCCTCCCTCCCTCTGCTTAAAATTCTCCCTAAACCAATAATCAGCATAATTGCTCATTCCATCGGTGGTACTAAGTACCTGCCCCACCCTATATCCCCCCACCCCTTTACACACCTCTAATCCCATAATCGTGGTCATCTGTTGCCTATTCCTAAATTTCCTCAAAACACATCCTGACGGTTTGTCACCCCATAGAACCTCCTCTAAACCTTCCCTCACACGTATCGCATCAAAACGAGAATTTTGTATATCCCTCAATCTTCCCCTTAAAACCTCTATTTCTCCATGTCTAGCCCCCCCTCCCCCTTCATAACAATCATTTAGCTGCCCCTCTAAATATTTCTGTAAACCATACCTCCACCTCGCCTCATCCCTTCCTCTATGCTGGTAATACTCCCTAATCTGCAATTTAGCGTGCTTCTCCCACCATTCCAAGATATCCTCCTCTTCGTTGCGAGCCTCCCATAGTTGCTTCCACCATTCCCTAAAAAACAACCCCTCCCCCTCTCCCTGAAGTAGCCTCACATTCATTTTCCAATAACCCACATACCTACGAACCATCCCTTCCCATGCCATCTCTGCCAAAACGGCACGATGGTCCGAAAGACCTAAATCTATCGTCATTACACGTTCTACTGTTATATCTCGAGTTATATATATACGATCCAACCTGGCAGCATAACCCCTCCGCATAAACGTGTGCTCTACTTTCCACCCATCGCCCCTGACGATGTCATAAACCCCGGCATCCCTCAACAAATCCCTCAATACCCCAAGCACACACCCTGCCCCTCTCGGTTCCACATCCTTAATCCTGATTACACAATTCCAATCCCCACCTATTATAGAAACCATTGGTAAACCCCGCATGTAGAAAAGCAAAACCTCCCTTACAAAATTCACCTTAACCCGTATGTTACTATCTGCCGGCATATATATCCCCAGAAAACATACTCTAATCTCGCCTCGCCCCATATCCCTTCCACCCTCACCACCCTCCCCTCCCCTCCCTCTTCCCACTTGAGCATGTGGAATGGGCTGGACTCCCTCACTGCCACTGCCACTGCCACCCCACCCTTTAATTTCCCTGAACTACCAACATACATCCTAAAACCGTTCAGCCTCAACTCTCTGCCATACTTGAAATTGTGTTCTTGAATAAAACACACATCAATGTTAAAACGCCGCAAAACATCCTCCAACCATACTCGTTTACCGTCAGCTCTAAGGCCATTCACGTTTATCGTTAGACACTTAAAGATTCAGAAAGGGTGGCTTTCCTCTATGTCTCTGTGTCCTGTCTGTTCCACTTTTTGCTGCTTCTGTCTTTTCTCGTGCACTCTTTCCCGCCTGTGCCCCCTCCCCCCCCCCTGTGCACTACCCCGCCCTTTCTTAATCACTCCTGCCCACGTCTTCTTCCCTGTATGCTGAGCTGGTGTTATAACCTCCTCATCCGACGAGCCTCCAGCCCTCTTTCTAGATGTGCCCTCAATTTCCATATCAGTATTTCCATTGCCCTTGTGCACCTCTGCTTCCACCTGTATCAACTGCAACATGCCAGGCTCTGACCCCAGAGGCTCTGGAATCTGCTCAATCAAGTCCTTCTCAACCGTCAGAATTCTCCTGTCTGTAGCTGGGTTCTCCTCCGCAGGCACGTCCAGGAAAGACTTAATCATCTCCTGTAGGGGCGTAGATAACTCCTGTGGATCACCGGTCTCTCCCACCCCCACAGGCTGCTGCTCAACTCCCGGGCCCGCTTGCGGGGGATTATCCGAAGCCACTGGTAGTGTCACACAATTCTCTAACACGCCCTCCACTTCTTCCGCCCAATTACCTGTGCCTGCTGCACTCAAAATCTTCGGCAGAGGTTCCGCCTGAGACTCCGTGGCTACTTGCCGTTCCCAAGGTCACGGCGCTGCTGCTCTACCACATCCGGCTGCCATGTGGTCAAAAGCGCCGCACAGGCGACACGTCTTTCGTTGTCCCGCGTAGGTCACGTACAGCTGTGTCCTAAAATCCTCCAGGACAACATACGATGGAATAGGTCTTCGTAAAGACATCTTGACGGTGTAAGATCCAGCCGGCAACCCTTCATAGATTCCCTCCGTCCATCGAACTAAAGTTATATCATGCACCTCACCATATCTTTGAAATGTCTCTCTGATATCTACATCGTCTGCCTCGAAAGGAACGTTGCGGATCCTCACCCAGGTGTAGTATTTTGAGGCATCCTGCAGGCGTACCTCCAGACCAGATGATACGGTGATGTTCTTCTCCTGGTACTGAGTCACCGTCCTTTCATATGCCTCCACTGTACAGAACTTTATGAAGATTCGTGATGATCCATTAAGTGCTATTCCGTGTAAGTCTTCAACTTCAATGCCAAACGTGTCCCGTATAATCGTTGGTAATAAAACAGAGGCATTCGTAGGGTAAATTGCCCCTTTTACAAGGTCAACACACACGGTGTTGCTCCTCCTGCGGTAGCTGGCAGCCATCGTGGTGAAAACAGGAAGTTGCGCACCAGAGAAAGCAAGAGCTGTTTGCGCAGTGCGTCCACTCAGCCCGAAAGCGAAGAGGACAATTGGCAGGGGTTGAGTATGTTTTGGGAGATAAGGTAGGAGTAGATTCGTTTATGAATTAATTTTTCGAAGATTTTTGAGAGAGGGTGTAAGTTGGATATTGGCCTATAGTTATTCAACTCTGTTTGGTCTCCTCCTTTGTGGATCGGGGTGACCCTTGCTATTTTGAGTACTGTAGGGAAGGTGGAGGATTCAATGGATTTGTTAAAGAGTGTTGCAATGATTGGAGATAGCACTTGTGACACTTTTTTGTATATAAAGGGTGGTAAGGTACTTAAATCTCCTGCCTTGTTTTTTAGTGCATTGATAATAAGGGAGACTTCGTATGGGTTAGTCGGAGCTAGGAACAGTGTGTTCGGGTAGTTGCCGGTGAGGTAGTCATTTGGTGGAGTATCTGAGCTTGGGATTTTATTGGCAAGGTTTTGTCCTATAGTGGAGAAGAAATCATTGAGTCTGTTTGCTGTTTCTGTTGGTGGGAGTTGGGGTTCATCTGATTTTGCTAATTTTATTTCGCTATTTCGTGATATCTTTTTTGTTCCCAGAATTTCTGATAGGGTTTTCCAGGTCTTTTTTATATCACCTCGTAAGTTGGATAATCTGTTCTCATAATACAATTTTTTTGCCCTTCTTATCAGGCTGGTTAGGATTGACGAGTAACGTTTTGTTTGGTCTCTGGTTATGTGACCCATTCTGTACTGTTTTTCATATTGGTGTTTTGTATTTATGGATTTGAGAATGCTGGGTGTTAGCCAGGGACTGTTCAGTCTCTTTGCTGTCATCTGTTTAGTTTTTTTAGGGCAGTGCTTGTTATAGAGGTATTGGGTCTTTTTTAGAAAATTATTAATACATTCGTCAATATCTGTATAGATTTCTAGCTCAGTGTGCCAATCAATGTTTGCTAATGCTGTTGTGAAGTTATTAATGGCTGCCTCATTGTGAAGTCTGAAGGTGACTTTAGTAGTGTCTTGGGGTAGTTTACCAAGAGTTGTTATGAGGAAAGTAGGGTAGTGGTCTGTGGTATTATCTGTAATTATGCCTGATTTTAAAGGGGATATGGTGTTGGTCCAGATGTGGTCAAGTAGGGAAACACTAGTCTCTGTAACTCTTGTAGGTTTTGTAACTGTTGGTAGTAACATACAGTTACTCATTGTGTTTGTGAATTCAGTAACGTGTGGGTCCTGGTCTTGCAGGAGATTTATATTGAAGTCACCTGAGAGTAGTAAGTGATCTTTGTTCATGCGTGCATCAGTTATCATACTTCCTAGATTTTGACTAAATTGGCTAATGTTTGACTGTGGAACTCTGTAGATGTTTATCAATGTGAGAGGTTTTTGTAGGTATTTGGATTTGAATTTAGCTATTATATATTCCCCATGTTCATCCCTTGTGCAAGTATTAGTGATACATTCTAGTTGGTCTGAGTAGTATATGGCTGTGCCACCCCCTTGTTGGTCTGGCCTACAGTTGTGTATGGCTGTGTAACCAGGAATGGCATAGACATCTGTACTATCAGGCTTTAGCCAGGTTTCAGTTAGTGTAATGATGGACATATTGGCATGTAAGGAATTTAGTAATGCTATGAGGTCATCGTAATGCTTGCTTAAAGATCTGATATTGTAGTTAAAGATAGTTATGTTGTTGTTGGCACTGAGAAGTGCCTTTGATTGTTCTGCAGTGTAGTAATTACAGTAACTGTTTGATTCATTTAAGTCATTAAATAAGAGGTTGGTATCAGGATCAATGCTTGTAATCATAAGATTTGTAGTGAATCTATAGTTAGAATTAAGTATAAAACAAAGTAAATAGTCTTAAGCTAAAAAAGAGCACCTGAATTATTTAACAAATGTAAAATAATGAGCTAAGGGACTAATACAAATAAAGTGATGATCATATAATAGAGCTTGGGAATATGATAGTAGGTAGTACTATAAAGATAATTTTTTAAAGTTAGAATTATAGTTTAAAATTATAATAAAAAGGGACTAATATAGGTTGTGGTGAACAATAAAGTGGTAATCAAATAAATGAGCTTTGGAATATAATGGCAAAATTGTGAACTTATTCTACTTTAGCACCTGAGAATAGCACCTTGATTATTTTAACAATTGTGGATATATAAACTAGGATAGTTATATAAAGCTAAAATAAAGGAGAAAATATATAAGGGACTAAAATTAAGTAATGGTAAGCAAAGTTAAATGGACAGATGGTAGGAATTATAATATAAACTTATAATATAAAAATACAATTTGAAATGGTACTTGCAATTGCACTAGAGTCTGGTATAGGTTGTTGACAAGATCAAGATTATAACTATAGATTTAAATTGACAAAATAAAATTCACAATTAAAGTACCAAAAGAATAATAGTAAAAAATCACAATGGTAATGTCTTGGTTATAATATGATAGTAAGATGGTAGACAGGTACCCTGTAGACATGTCCCCCCTATCTCTCCTGTCCTCCAGTGTCGTCAGGTTGATTTCCCTTAACCTCTCCTCGTAGGACATACCTCTTAGCTCTGGGACTAGTCTTGTTGCAAACCTTTGCACTTTCTCTAGTTTCTTCACGTGCTTGGCTAGGTGTGTGTGTGTGTGTGTGTGTGTGTGTGTGTGTGTGTGTGTGTGTGTGTGTGTGTGTGTGTGTGTGTGTGTGTGTGTGTGTGTGTGGTGTGTGTGCGTGCGTGGTGTGTGTGTGTGTGTGTGTGTGCGTGTTGTGTGTGTGTGCGTGGTGTGTGTGTGTGCGTGGTGTGTGTGTGTGCGTGGTGTGTGTGTGTGTGTGTGTGTGTGTGTGTGTGTGTGTGTGTGTGTGTGTGTGTGTGTGTGTGTGGTGTGTGTGCGTGGTGTGTGTGTGTGTGTGTGTGTGTGTGTGTGTGTGTGTGTGTGTGTGTGTGTGTGTGTGCATGGTGTGTGTGTGTGTGTGTGTGTGTGTACTCACCTATTTGTACTCACCTATTTGTGGTTGCAGGGGTCGAGTCCTAGCTCCTGGCCCCGCCTCTTCACCGGTTGCTACTAGGCCCTCTCTCTCCCCGCTCCATGAGCTTTATCAAACCTCGTCTTAAAACTGTGTATGGTTCCTGCCTCCACTACGTCATTTTCTAGGCTATTCCACTGCCTTACAACTCTATGACTGAAGAAATACTTCCTACTATCTCTCTGACTCATTTGTGTCTTCAACTTCCAATTGTGGCCTCTTGTTTCTGTGTCCCCTCCCTGGAACATCCTGTCCTTGTCCACCTTGTCTATTCCACGCAGTATTTTATATGTCGTTATCATGTCTCCCCTGACCCTCCTGTCCTCCAGTGTCGTCAGGCCGATTTCCCTTAATCTTTCTTCATAGGACATTCCCCTTAGCTCTGGAACTAACCTTGTTGCAAACCTTTGTACTTTCTCTAGTTTCTTGACGTGCTTTATCAAGTGCGGGTTCCAAACAGGTGCTGCATACTCCAGTATGGGCCTGACATACACGGTGTACAGTGTCTTGAATGATTCCTTACTAAGGTGTCGGAATGCTGTTCTCAGGTGTGTGTGTGTGTGTGTGTGTGTGTGTGTGTGTGTGTGTGTGTGTGTGTGTGTGTGTGTGTGTGTGTGTGTGTGTGTGTGGTGTGTGCGTGGTGTGTGTGTGTGTGTGTGTGTGTGTGTGTGTGTGTGTGTGTGTGTGTGTGTGTGTGTGTGTGTGTGTGTGTGTGTGTGTGTGTGTGTGTGTGTGTGTGTGTGTGTGTGTGTGTGTGTGTGTGTGTGTGTGTGTGTGTGTGCGTGTGTGTGCGTGGTGTGTGTGTGTGTGTGTGTGTGTGTGTGTGTGAGTGTGTGTGTGTGTGTGGGTGTGTGTGTGCGCCTGGGGTGTGTGCGCGTGGTGTGTGTGTGTGTGTGTGTGTGTGTGTGTGTGTGTGTGTGTGTGTGTGTGTGTGTGTGTGTGTGTGTGTGTGTGTGTGTGTGTGTGTGTGTGTGTGTGTGTGTGTGTGTGTGTGTGTGTGTGTGTGTGTGTGTGTGTGCGCGCGCGCACTAAAGACCATTGTAAAAAAAGGATTTATATATGCAGAGTGTATATAAGATATATAATGTTAGTGATGAGTGAGTATGAAGGTTGTGGTGGAGTAAGAGTGACGTGTCAGCAGTCAGTCAGTCAGTCAGTTGGTGGTGCTCAGGTAAACAGCAGTGTCCTCACACTCGCTCAACTTCTCTATCACATATAACAAGAGTTGTCAGTACTTCTTGCCTGAGTTAAGATGAGACGAGCACAGAATGGTTAGTTACTGGTGTTGAACAAGGTTACTCCTCTTAATATATTACATGTCTGCCACTTGCCGGCACATAATATACAATATGCTATTGTAAATTTTCAGTCGCATTCAATACTTACGAGAA
Source organism: Cherax quadricarinatus (assembly GCF_038502225.1). Lineage (NCBI taxonomy): Eukaryota > Metazoa > Arthropoda > Malacostraca > Decapoda > Parastacidae > Cherax > Cherax quadricarinatus. The sequence continues at coordinate 54,755,996 of NC_091294.1, read as the reverse complement.
ATTTTCACACTAAAATGTAGACATTTATCTGGGATAATCTAATAAACCCAAATAATGACTTATTTCTATTGTGATACTTGAGAATACATTCAGATATTTTACACACCAGTTGTTAAACTTTTAACAAGGATCACATTTATTCATTGTTATTATTCTTATTATTGGTACACATTAATGGTGACGGATGTAGAGTCAGTATAGTTGATCTTATGTAGATACTTATGACAATATTTAACAGACAAAGTCTTGTCTGCTTCACACAGCTCCAGGACCCCAGTATAAATAAGTCATTTTGCTTTTTTTTTTTGTTATCCTAGGTAATTTACACTATGTATGATAATTGTACTTGTATGTACCTGTACCTAAATAAACCTAATTATTTACACATGCATGACAGATTGCTTAACAATGTGGGATCATATATCATCTGGTTGGATTTGATTAAGACTTGTGTAACTTGCATTATTAGTTATTGAAGCTTATCCATTGGGTATCCCTTATACTAATCAGTAAATACTTAGAAGTTTGTTGGCTGATGTATGTCACATCCTAAAGACCCTCGTTGTAAAAAAAAAGCCACTGCTCAACTTTCTTGGACTATCATTGGTTATTAATATCATGGGATAAATAATAAAAAACCTACATATAATTGTAAAAAAAAGGTAATCCAGGATGACACTTTTATTGCTATTATCATCAAACATGACGTGTAATAATAACATAAGATGTGAATAAATGCTTTTACAAAACTGACATATTGATAAATGAAGCACTTTAGGGTATCTTTATTCTGGAAACGTTTAGCAACACAGAAAAAACTCCAGAATACAGATACCCAAATGTTGCAAAAGTGTCTCATCTATCATGAACATAACTGAGAAGCACTGCAAACTTAACATTTTCTTTGGATTCTTAACCCCATAGGGTTAGTCACCAAGGATAACCCAAGAAAAGCAGTGTCATTAAGTAAGTTTATTCAGGTATACACAAATACAGTTACATAGAATTATCATACATAGCAGCATGTGTAAATTATTATTATAATCAAAAAGAAGCGCTAAGCCACAAGGACTATACAGCTGCATGTGTAAAGAACCTGGGATAACCCAAAAAAGTCAGAAAGATTGGCTTATTTCCATTGGGGTTCTTTTTACCTTATTATAATATAAAGGTTATAATATTTTCTTATTATTCTATGATGAAGATAACATCTTATTATCATACTAAAAAGACTATCTACTACACGAGGGTCATTAAGACTATCTACAATACGAGGGTCATTACTAGGAATAAGGTAAAATTTGCACGTATGTTAGCTAAAAAATAGAAAATCATTCCCCTCCCTTTCTGTAGCTACATTCCACAGACAGCTTTTGGCACTCTTGAACTGGTTCATGCTATGACTGGCTTTGACATGTGCGGGTAGTCAGTTTCATTCCTTTATTGCTGTACAATAAAAGGTGTTTGAAGGACTGTGTGTTATTTCCATTGGGGTCCTCAGTCTTGTCCCCCAGGATGCGACCCACACTAGTCAGCTGACACACAGGTACCTACTTGCTAGGTGAACCGTACAACATGTGTAAGGAAACAGTGTCAAAATGTTTCCACCCTGCCAGGAATTGAACCTGGGCCCTCAGTGTGTGAAGCGAGAGCTTTGCCAGCCACCATGCCACAGTGCTTACTGTGCAGGTCCTTCTTGAATCCCACCCTTTGAAAGTACACATGGTACTAACTAGCCTTGCTCACTGTTTGGCAAATTGTTTCACTTGTTTAAAACTCTTTCCAAAGCATTATTTCCCTATTTTTTTTTCTAAATCTGAAATTATCCATCTTTAATCCATTGTTTCTGTATTAATTACCTCATACTCCTGTTGTTCACCATTCTTCTTTATATGGACTGATGAAGCCACTGTGTGGCAAAACGTTTCCTCAGTAAAGATACCCAACTGTTGCATATGTGTCTAATTTATCAAATTGTCAGTTCTCTGAACCATTCGTCTATGCTAATTGGTGTAAATAAGTACAGTTATTTGTCCCAATTAAGTAAACAAAGTGATGATGAATTATGAACCTTGTTTTTGTTTGTACAGTTTAGTTATTTATTTAACACTGTCTACAAGTTCTTGTTATATATTTCTGTTTTGTAATAGGATAGAGCTCTGTACTTTATTATCTTAGCATTCAACAGGGCCCAGCTCCCACTGTTTTCTCTTCATGCCCCTCATTCAGTAACTTTTCCATTTTATTTAAGTATATTGATCTCTCTTTTTCAGTAGGTCAGAATCTGTACTAATAATTGCACAAGTTCTAATTTTTTCCTCATTGTCTTAAATGTATGAATGGTTGACTCATTCACATCAAAGCCTGAACAGTCTTCCTCGCATGTATACTGCCTCTGAGCATACTTAAAACTTATTTGTTCAGTAACATCATAAATTCATACTTAGTCTTCTTGGCACTTCCAACATAACTGCTATCCTTCTTGGGTGTTTTTGTTAATATCCAGAGATAAGATGAGGCAATGAAAGTCTCCAAAATAGTTTCTTAAACAGAGTGAGATACAAGATGCTCCCTAGAAGCTGCCATAGATGACAAGGGTCCTGGTGCTGGGGAAACAGGTATAGACAAAGACATGCAAACTCCAGGGTTACAAAATAGCAATATCACTGGAGATGGCAAACAAGGGGATTATGCTCTGAGGAATAGTGTAGATGCATTACCAGTTAAAACTGGTGGGACGTGCAATTTCAACCATCCCAGAAAATGCCACGCCCACATGACATCAGGAAAATGCAGCTCTCCTTCCTGTAATTTTTTTTCACCCTGAAATATGTTGCTCTTTAGTCCAGGAAAGACAATGCTACAACATATGTCAGGCATGCCACCTAAAGGGGGCAAGAAGATACAGATCACTCATGCCATGGAAAACAAATCAGGTTAGCCACAACCACTCCAGAGATGGAAGTTTTTAAGTGCCAGGAAGGAAAAAAAAAAGCTGGCAAGAAATGACAGAAATCATACACCAACTCAGATCACTTCTGGAGTGGAGGCACAGTCAGTGGCCTCCACTCCAAAACAACAGATATTAGTCCCAGCATACAAAGCCATCTCCCCCCACCTTCCATCAATATGACAACATTTAGCTTTGCAAATATAGAAAGTCTAAAGCCAGCAACGAACAACAAAATGCCTTTCATCAATGGACTGCTCGCAGAGTCAAGTGCAGTGTAGTGGCTTTCACAGAGACCCACATAAAGGATCGCTTTGACAACGAAATATGGATCCCAGGTTATAACCTATACAGATGTGACAGAGTAAACAGGCAAAAAGGGGGGTTGGCCTGGATGTTACTGAGTCACTCATATGCTCAGAAATACTTAACACCTCAAATGATGTAGTTAAAGTTTTAGCAATAAAGATCAAAAACCAGAACATTGTCATTGTGGTTGCATACAAGCCTCTGGATGCAACTTCCCAACAATTCCAGGAACAGCTTTTGAAAATTGACCAAATGTCTGGAAAATCTTTCAGGTCCTGCCCCAAACATCTTGCTGCTTTGGGATTTCAACTTAAGACACTTTAAAATGGAGGAATGTAGCAAATAATGTTTTAGCAGAGAAAACCCAGGAGGCAGCTCAGATGAAAATTCACACATATGAGCTATTAAATCTCTGCACCAAATTCACCTTAAAACAGCATATAATAAAGCCAACAAGACTGGAGAGTACACTGGACCTCATCTTCACTAACAATGATGATCCGATGTGAAATATAACCGTATCAAAAAAATACACTCAAATCACAACATAATAAAGGTATGTACAGATATGTATGCACAAGGCTCCTGACCAGCAAAATGTGATCAGTTATAAGGATGCCTCACCAAATTCAACTTCGGTAAAAAAAAACATACAGTGGGATCAAGGCTACCATGTCCTAAATGAAACAAGCTGAGAATACAGTGGACCCCCAGATTACGACGTCACTGGATTAACCCCTTGACTGTCGCAAACCCAAATCCTAAGGTGTCTCCTTGTGTCGCAAAATTTCTGAAAAAAAAAATTCTTATGAAAAAATAGAGAATCTTTTCTGGATTGTAATGACACCAAAAGAACAAAATTTGATGGAAAACTGACGGAATTATGCTCTCACGAAGTTAGCGACTTCGGCAATATTTATGAATCGGTGATTTTGCCCACTTTGAGCCCTATTTTTGGCTAATTCCGTTGTTACAGTCGACCAAACTTGGCTATTTCTTTAGAGCTCCATTTGTTCTATCGATTGAGTACAAGAAACTCCCCATTTATCGATTTCAACTACCCAATAAAGTGGTCAGAAATTGGCAATTTGGCCAATTTCATGCAAATTAAAAAATATGCCAATTTCAAAATAGGGTCCAGAATGAACAATGCAGATATTCCTGGCTCTAAAATGACATTTTCTTCGTTCATCAGTCCATCAGTCATGTCTCCAGGCCCCTCTGATATTACTCTTGCTTTCTATTTTGAATTTTTATTCAAACAAAAAATAGAAGATTTACTGTTATAGAGACTACTGCAATATTGTAATAATTGTATAAATAAAGTCAACCCATTCATGACTGTATATTAGAATGGCTAGTTGGACATTTATTGGAGAGTGAAGTCATTTGTTTACTTTTGAACATTGGCAAAATTCAAACATTTCCCCTACTTTGAGCTCCATTTCAAGGTCGTTTTCATAGTAAAACCAATCAAAATCACCTCCATTTCTTTAATATGTTTTCCATTCTATCAAATGTGACTACAAAAATGAGAATATAACCATTAAAACTATATGAAAATACACCTCGAAGTCGGCGTTTTAATCCAAAAACAGAGTTTTTTTTTCTCATTATGCACTGCTTGCTGCAGGATTTTTTTTATACTGTGCACACTGACCATACAAACCCATTCTCTCACATGTGGGCCTACCAGCTTTCTCGCGCTTGATTTGAAGTTGCTAGAATTTTTGAGTATATATACGTTAAACACATTGGCTCGTAAGACATATATATGGCTGAAACAATCAGGGTTAAAAAAAACAGAAGGGACTTGGTATCTGAAGTCCTTATGGAAAGGGATTCCCCTTCCAAACACTAATTAATACACCTCCATCCTCTCCCTCCCATCTCATCAGTAAGTCTTTAGTAAAGGTAAGTGTCATTTTGATATTGTTTATTCTGCATGTCTCATTGTTTTATGTGCAGGAAAATGTATATTTCATGTAAAAACAATTATTTTGGGTGTCTGGGATGGATTAATTGGATTTCCATTATTTCTTATGAGGAAAATTAATTCGGATTAAGTCAGATTCAGTATAAGACACACACTCTGGAATGGATTAATTATGTTAACTGAGGGTCCACTGTATATCCTAAACAACATGAATTAACTCGGTGGCACTTGAGATATTCTCAAGGCATATTCCTTTAAGAAAAAGGAAGAGAAGATGTAATGTAGGAGAGAGATGCTCCCTATACAGGCAAAGGCAATGAATCACATAGCTGCTGAAAGGGGCCAATATATCTGAAATATGAAGGAAAGCACTGGGCAGAGAAATGGCAAATGTCGAACTTAAGCTTATGAAATCATATAGAAGACAAGAAACTCAGGAAGAACTGAAAGCTATAAATGAAATTGAAAGAAACCCAAAATATTTCTTTTCTTATGCCAAATCTAAGGCAAAAACATCTAGTATTGGACCCCTGTTTAGACGAGATGGGACCTACACAGATGACAGCAAGGAAATGAGTGAGATAATCAAGGCCAAGTATGACTAGGTGTTTAGTGAGCCACTAACCAGACTAAGAGTCAACAACCTAAATTAATTTTTTATGACTGAGACTCTGAATTTGGTCAATTCAAACATCTCTGATATTATCCTAACACCACATTACTTCTAAAAGGCAATAAACGACATATCCATGCACTCTATCCCACAGTCACTTAAAACAACAGACATAGCCCCACTCCACAAAGGGGGCAGTAAAGCAATAGCAAAGAATTACAGACCAATAGCACTAACATCCCATATCATAAAAATCTTTGAAAGGGTTCTAAGAAGCAAGATCACCACCCATCTAGATACCCATCAGTTACACAACCCAGGGCAACGTGAATTTAGAGCAGGCTGCTCCTACCTGTCCCAGCTACTGGACGATATGGCATGCAGTCAGTAGTAACAGCCTGGTTGATCAGGCCCTGATCCACCAAGAGGCCTGGTCACAGGCCAGACCGCAGGTGCATTGACCCCTGAAACCCTCTCGAGGTATACTCCAGGTATGGGTGGCAACAGGGAAGTGGAGCATTTGTGCCCTTGCACACTCAACCCATAGACCTAAAGACCTAATTTTGGTTAGAAAGGTGAAATTCTACTTATTTTAGTACATAATCAGATTATTAGCATGACTTGATGCTGTGGAAACCTATACATCAACAATCTTCCAAGCGTTTCACAATAACTTATGCCTATTCTCTTTGCTGATGATACGACTTTTGTCATCCACCCAAATCTATCCTTGCTCAACACTTTCGTTAATGAACTCGCAAAAATAGCAACCTGGTTGACCGTCAGTAAACTTACTTAATATAGACAAAACCTTTTACATTTTGTTTGGGAGTAGAGCAAGTGAGGTCCAACTAAACATTATGCTTAACAACACCCTTATTGCTAAACATAATGAGGGAAAATTCCTGGGTCTGCTCCTTGATTACCTGAAATTCAACACCCATATCCAACACATAACAAAAAAGTTTCTAAAACAGTTGGCATCCTCTCAAAGATACATTACTATGTACCACAAACTATACTATTCACTGATCTACCCTTTCATCACCTATGCTATTTGTGCCTGGGGTTCCACAACGAAAAACCACCTAAAATCAATAATAACACAGCAAAAAGCCACAGTGCTATTGATCACACAATCCACTGCTAGACAACCCCCCCTCCCCTCCCCCACACTCTTCAAAGACTTAAACCTACTCGCCATACAAAACATTCACTTGTACTATTGTGCAACTTACATTTACAGAACAATTAATTCTAATATAAATCCTGATCTGAAATGCTTTCTTGACAGTGGCAATAGGACCCATGGACACAACATCAGGCACAGAAACCTTTATGACATTCCCCATGTCACGCTAAATCTTTTCAGAAACTCATTGTACATAAAAAAGCCTAAAATCTGAAACTCCTCTGCCAGAAATCTCCAGAATCACTGGCTCAGCTTGCATTTTTAAAACTACAGTTAACCCTTTGACTGTTTCAGTCGTATGTATACGTCTTATGAGCCACCGTGTTTGACGTATATATACAGTGGACCCCCGCATAACGATTTTAATCCGTGCAAGAGGGGTAATTGTTATGCGAAATAATCGGTATGTGAATGAATTTTCCCCATAAGAAATAATGGAAATAAAATTAATCCGTGCAAGACACCCAAAAGTATGAAAAAAAAATTTTTTTACCACATGAAATGTTAATTTTAATACACACAAACTGAAAAAGGCATGCACACTTACATGACACTTACTTTTATTGAAGATCTGGTGATGATTGATGGGATGGGAGGAGGGGAGAGAGTGTGTTAGTGTTTAGAAGGGGAATCCCCTTCCATTAAGACTTGAGGTGGCAAGTCCTTTTCTGGGGTTACTTCCCTTCTTCTTTTAATGCCACTAGGACCAGCTTCAGAGTCACTGGACTTCTTTCGCACAACATATCTGTCCATAGTGGCCTGTACCTCTCGTTCCTTTATGACTTCCCTAAAGTGTTTCACAACATTGTCAGTGTAATAATCACCAGCACGGCTTGCAATAGCTGTGTGAGGGTGATTTTCATCAAAAAAGGTTTGCACTTCAAGCCACTTTGCACACATTTCCTTAATCTTTGTAGTAGGCAACTTCTTCAATTTCTCTCTCCCCTCCTCTGAACCAGTTTCCTCAGGTCTGGCCTCTTGCTCTTGAAGTTGATCTATCAGCTCATCAGTGGTTAGTTCTTCATTGTCCTCCTCCACCAACTCTTCCACATCCTCCCCACTAACCTCCAACCCCAAGGACTTTCCCAATGCCACAATGGATTCCTCAACTGGCATAATCCTCTCAGGGTTAGCCTCAAACCCTTCAAAATCCCTTTTGTCTACACATTCTGGCCACAGTTTCTTCCAAGCAGAGTTCAAGGTCTTCTTAGTCACTCCCTCCCAAGCCTTACCTATAAGGTTTACACAATTGAGGATATTAAAGTGCTCTCTCCAAAACTCTCTTAGAGTCAGTTGAGTTTCTGAGGTCACTACAAAGCACCTTTCAAACAGAGCTTTTGTGTACAGTTTTTTGAAGTTTGCAATAACCTGCTGGTCCATGGGCTGCAGGAGAGGAGTGGTATTAGGAGGCAAAAACTTCACCTTAATGAAGCTCATGTCCCCATAAAGTCGCTCTGCCACGTCTGTAGGATGACCAGGGGCATTGTCTAACACCAGGAGGCACTTAAGTTCTAATTTCTTTTCAGTTAGGTAATCTTTCACATTGGGGGCAAATGCATGGTGTAACCAGTTATAGAAAAAGTCCCTAGTGACCCATGCCTTACTGTTTGCCCTCCACAGCACACACAAATTATCCTTGAGGACATTCTTTTGCCTTAACGCTCTGGGAGTTTCAGAGTGATACACTAATAAAGGCTTAACTTTGCAATCACCACTAGCATTGGCACACATCAACAAAGTAAGCCTGTCTTTCATAGGCTTATGTCCTGGGAGTGCCTTTTCCTCCTGAGTAATGTAGGTCCTGCTTGGCATTTTCTTCCAGAACAGGCCTGTTTCATCACAATTAAACACTTGTTCAGGTTTCAGTCCTTCACTGTCTATGTACTCCTTGAATTCCTGCACATATTTTTCAGCCGCTTTGTGGTCCGAACTGGCAGCCTCACCATGCCTTATCACACTATGGATGCCACTACGCTTCTTAAATCTCTCAAACCAACCTTTGCTGGCCTTAAATTCACTCACATCATCACTAGTTGCAGGCATTTTTTTAATTAAATCCTCATGCAACTTCCTAGCCTTTTCACATATGATCGCTTGAGAGACGCTATCTCCTGCTAGCTGTTTTTCATTTATCCACACCAATAAGAGTCTCTCAACATCTTCCATCACTTGCGATCTTTGTTTCGAAAACACAGTTAAACCTTTGGCAAGAACAGCTTCCTTGATTGTCTTTCTGGTGCCCACAATAGTAGCGATGGTTGATTGGGGTTTCTTGTACAACTTGACTAGGTCGGCGATACGCACTCCACTTTCATACTTATCAATGATCTCTTTCTTCATTTCTATTGGAATTCTCACCCTTATTGGTGTACGGTTGGCACTAGAAGCTTTCTTGGGGCCCATGGTCACTTATTTTCCAGAAACAGCACCGAAAACACTGTAATAACACGAAATATTCCGAGTGTATGCTTGGATGTTACCGCGGAGGCTGGCTGGTAAACAATGGCACGGGCGGCACATGTGAGGCTGGCTGAGGGCGCACATTGGACGCGTCTCGGACGAAAATCGGTGAGCGGGTTTTTAATCGGTATGCGCGGCAAAATTTTTGCGATTAAAGCAAGCGGTATGCGGATTAATCGCTATGTGATGCCATCGTTATGCGGGGGTCCACTGTACTTAAAAATTCTAGCGGCTTCAAATCAAGCAGGAGAAAGCTGGTAGGCCCACATGTGAGAGAATGGGTCTGTGTGGTCAGTGTGCACCATATAAAAAAAAATCCTGCAGCATGCAGTGCATAATGAGAAAAAAAAACTCCAACAGTTTTTTTTTAATTGAAATGCCGACTTTGTGGTGTATTTTCGTATAGTATTTATGGTTATATTCTCGTTTTCTTGATCTCACTTGACAGAATGGAAAACATATTATAGAAATAGAGGTATTTTGATTGGTTTTATTATGAAAAGAACCTTGAAATGGAGCTTAAAGTAGGGGAAATGTTTGATTTTTGCCGATGTTCAAAAGTAAACAAATGATGTCATTGTCCAACAAATGTCCAGTCAGCCATTCTAATATGCAGTCATGAATGGGTTGACATTATTTATACAATTATTACAATATTGCAGTAATCTGCATAACAGTAAATCTTCAATTTTTTGTTTGAATAAAAATTCAAAATAGAAAGCAAGAGTAATATCAGAGGGGCCTGGAGACATGACTGATGAACAAAGAAAATGTTATTTTAAAGCCAGGAATGTCTGCATTGTTCATTCTGGACCCCATTTTGAAATTGTCATATTTTTTTATTTTTGTGAAATTGGCCAAATTGCAAATTTCTGACCATGTTATTGGGTGGTTGAAATTGGTAAATTGGCAGTTAACTGTACTCAGTTGATAGAACAAATGGAGTTCTAAAGAAATAGCTATGAGTTTGATCGACTAGAACAATGGAATTAGCCAAAAATAGGGCTCAAAGTGGGCGAAATCGCAATTCATAAATAACGCTGAGGTCGCTAACTTCGCAAGAGCGTAATTCTGTTAGTTTTCCATCAAATTTTGTTCTTTTGGTGTCATTACAATCGGGAAAATATTCTCTATCATTTCATAAGAAAAATAATTTTTTTTTTTTTTTAAATTTTGTGACTCCAGTAGACACCTCAGGATTTGGGGTTGCGACAGTCAAGGGGTTAACCCTTTGACTGTCGCGGCCGTATATATACGTTTGTGAGGTACCGTGTTTGACGTATATATACTCATAAATTCTAGCGGCTTCAAATCAGGCAGGAGAAAGCTAGTAGGCCCACATGTGAGAGAATGGGTCTGTGTGGTCAGTGTGCACCACATAAAAAAAATCCTGGAGCACGCAGTGCATAATGAGAAAAAAAAAACTCCGACCGTTTTTTTTTATTAAAATGCCGACTTTGTGGTCTATTTTCGTATAGTATTTGTGGTTGTATTCTCGTTTTCTTGGTCTCATTTGATAGAATGGAAACTATATTATAGAAATGGAGGTGATCTTGATTAATTTTACTATAAAAAGAACCTGGAAATGGAGCACAAAGTACAGGAAATGTTTGATTTTTGCCGATGTTCAAAAGTAAACAAATGATGTCATTGTCCAATAAATGTCCAAATAGCCATTCTAATGCGCAGTCATGAATGGGTTGATGTAATTTTTACAATTATTACAGTATTGCAGTAGTCTGCATAACAGTAAATCTTCTATTTTTTGTTTGAATAAAATTTCAAAATAAAAAGCAAGAGTAATATCACAGGGACCTGGAGACATGACTGATGAACAAAGAAAATCTTATTTTAGAGCCAGGAATGTCTGTATTGTTCATTCTGGACCTTATTTTGAAATTGTCGTATTTTTTAATTTTCGTGAAATTGGCCAAATTGCAAATTTCTGACCATGTTATTGGGTAGTTGAAATCGGTAAATGGGCAGTTTCTTGTGCTCAATCGATAGAAAAAATAGAGTTCTGAAGAAATAGTTATGAGTTTGGTTGACTGGAATAACGGAATTAGCCGATAATAGGGCTCAAAGTGGGCGAAATTGCCGATTTTTAAATATCGCCGAAGTCGCTAACTTCGCGAGAGCGTAATTCCGTCAGTTTTCCATCAAATTTCGTTTTTTTGGTGTCTTTACAATCGGGAAAAGATTCTCTATCATTTCATAAGAAAAAATAATTTTTTTTTTTCGAATATTTTGCGACACCAGGAGCAACTTCAGGATTGGGCCCTTCGACAGTCAAAGGGTTAATATTGCTGAGGTTGCTAACTTCGTGACAGTGTATTTCCATAAGTTTTCGATCAAATTTCATACTTTTGGTGTCATTACCATCGGGAAAACATTCTCTATCGTTTTATAAGAAAAAATATTTTTTTTTTTTAATTTTTGTGACACCAGGAGACACCTCAGGATTTGGGGTTGTGACAGTCAAGGAGTTAAAAAACATTATCTTCTTAATCTAGCCCAGCCCATCATAAATACATGTGTAAAAACTATACGTGCATTTGCTCAATATCATGAACATAGGTAAAACTCTCTCTTCAATATAATATATATATACTTATTCTCAATATCTGTATTCATCTCGGATGTTAATCACTCCATTGTGGTAGCCTAAGGTTAATAATCAAAATTGTACATCTTCTCTACCAGACTTATTAAAGCCATATAACATGTCCTAATAGAATACTCAATTCTCTTGTATTCATTGTAACTCATCTAATGATCATATGTACTATTATTGCCTTATTAATCTTAAGTTAATTTTAAGTTTGCCCGAAATGCTCTGCATATAAAGGGGCTTTTGGCATGTACATCCAATTATTATGTACCTTTTTATAAACATGTATCATGTCAAAATAAAATTATTATTATTATTATTATTATTATTATTATTATTATTTTAAGATTTGTTCAGATTTTTAACCTGGAGGGTTTTAGTCACCCAGAATAACCCAAGAAAGTCAGTGTGTCATCGAGGACTGTCCATCCAGGTACCTACTTATTGCTAGGTGAACTGAGACAACAGGTGTAAGGAAATACATGTATGCCCAACGTTTCCACCCAACTGGGGATTGAACCACAGACACTAAGCGTGTGAGTCAAGAGTGTTGCCTACTGACCAGTAATTTACATGCCAGTTGATAATTTGATGCCTTATGACACACAAGATATTCCAGTATTTTTGTTTTGGGTGCACTTATTAACCCTTTAACTGTTTTGGTCATATATATACATCTTACGAGCCACCGTTTTTGACGTATATATACTAAAAAATTCTAGCGGCTTCAAATCAAGCAGGAGAAAGCTGGTAGGCCTATATGTGAGAGAATGGGTCTGTGTGGTCAGTGTGCACCATATTTTTAAAAAAATCCTGCAGTACACAGTGCATAATGAGAAAAAAAAACTTTTTTTTTTTTTTTTTTTTTTTTTTTTTTTTTTTTTTTTTTTTTTTTTTTTTTTTTTTAATTAAAATGCTGACTTTGTGGTCTATTTTCGTATAGTATTTATGGTTGTATTCACGTTTTCTTGGTCTCATTTGATAGAATGGAAGACATATTATAGAGTTAGAGATGATTTTGATTGGTTTTTCTATGAAAAGAACCTGGAAATGGAGCTCAAAGTAGGGGAAATGTTTGATTTTTGCCGATGTTCAAAGGTAAATAAATGATGTCATTTTCCAATAAATGTCCAACTAGCCATTCTAATATGCAATCATGAATGGGTTGACATTATTTATACAATTATTACAGTACTGCAGTAGTCTGCATAACAGTAAATCTTCTATTTTTTGTTTGAATAAAAGTTCAAAATAGAAATTAAGAGTAATATCAGAGTGGCCTGTAGACATGACTGATGAACAAAGAAAATGTTATTTTAGAGCCGGGAATGTCTGCATTGTTCATTCTGGACCCTATTTTGAAATTGTCATATTTTTTAATATTTGTGAAATTGGCTAAATTGCAAATTTCTGACCACGTTATTGGGTAGTTGAAATTAGTAAATAGGTAGTTTCCTGTACTCAGTCGATAAAAAAAATAAAGTTCTAAAGAAATAGCTATGAGTTTGGTCAACTGGAACAATGGAATTAGCCGAAAATAGGGCTCAGTTTGGGTGAAATCGCCGATTCGTAAATATCGCCAAGGCCGCTAACTTCGCGAGAGCGTAATTCCATCAGTTTTCCATCAAATTTCGTTCTTTTGGTGTCATTACAATCGAGAAAAGATTCTCTGTCATTTCATAAGAAAAAATAATTTTTGGGGGAGGGGGGGAAAGTTTGCGACACCAGGAGACACCTCAGGATTTGGGGTTGCCACAGTCAAGGGGTTAAAATGCATTACAAGCATTTTAATCAGCTTTAAGTTAAAAGAGGGTTTACTATACTATAATGTAAGCTACATATCATTTGTTTATTGGCTTAATAAAAGATTATTCCTTATCCCTGCTTCCAAAAAAGAACAATGTAGAATAAAAGGTAGGTGATTGTTCTGGATTGCAGGAGTTTTGAAATTTAGACTCTGATCATTGAGTTGGTAGTGTACTGTGCTTTTAATTTAAGCTCTAAGAAGCCTTATCTAGGCAGTGTTTTATTTATACATTTCTAAATTATAGCACTTTAGTTATACTGTACTTAGGCAAAATTTAAACATCTAAAGAAGAATTTTGCCACCATCAGATGTTAAATATACTATTACAAGATTCAAAGCTAGCTCCTAAGACAATGGAACTGAACACATATTCATGAAGGCTGGGATGGGGGTGGCAGGGGATGGTGGTAGGTCTCCCCCACTGACCCACAACAAGGTGGCAGCTTGAGGGAAATTTTTTCCTCGTCCACAAACGGAACCGTGTTAAGGTAATTTTACAAAGTGTTGTATAAAATTGTGTTGCAATTTTTCAGTGGTGCAATAACCAAAACATGGCAAATAAATCCATGCAATATAACAGTCTACTGTACACCAGTGACCTCCCAAGTGCATCTCGACTCCTTAAACCAGTTCTATTCGCAGATGACACCACTTGCATCATCTTCCATCCTAACCCAGCTATACTTAGTGACACTATAGACAAAACCTCCTTCATGTTTTTGGAAACAGAGCATTAAATATCCAGCTAAACATATCAATAAACGGTTACCCCATTACAAGACTCACTGGGGGCAAATTTCTAGGTCTCCACCTTGTCTGTAATCTTAAATTTCAGACCCACATCCAGCATATAACCAAGAGAGTTTCCAAAACAGTTGGCATCCTTTCTAGGATCTATGATACTATGTACAGTGGAACCTCAAAAATCAAACTTAATCCGTTCCAGGAGCTAGTTCTAAATTCGAAAAGTCTGAAATTCAAAGCAATATTTCCCATAAGAAATAATGGAAATACAATTAATCCGTTCCAGAAACTCAAAAATATTCACACAAAAAATACATTTTACAGAGATTAATTACAGTTTTACATACAACAAATACTATAGTTTTAATTATGTATAGTAATACATATAAAATAACATTTTTGCTTACCTTTATTGAAGATTGGTGATGGCATCTGGAAGATAGGGAGGAGGAGAGAGGGAGTTGGGGTTAGTGTTTGGAAGGAGAATCCCCCTCCATGAGGACTTCAGGTAAAGCCCTCTCTGGGGTTACTTCCCTTCTCTGTCTTTTAATGCCACTAGGACCAGCTTGAGAGTCACTGGACCCCTGTCTCACAAAATAACTGTCCACAGTCCTCTGTTTCTGGAGCCTCTTTAACATTTCCCTAAAATGGGATGTGATTCTGTCACTGAACTTGTTGCAAAGAGTGCTTGTTTCAGCTTGCTCAGGGTGGTACTTCTGCACAAACATTTGGATATCATTCCACTTGGCACAAATCTCCTTAATCTTTGAAGAAGGCACCTCATCCACTCCCTATATTAACACCTTTTGCAACATCAGCTTCCTTGATTTGTTCTTTCTTTGACAGGATAGAACCGATGGTCGACTTGTTTTTCCCATACATCCTGGCAAGCTCAACAAGTTTCACACCACTCTCATTCTTCTGTATTATTTCCTTCTTCGCATCTATGGTGTTTCTCACTTTCTTTACCACAGGGGTACCACTAGCAAGTTTCTTTGGGCCCATCGCAGCTTATTTCACAGTCCCACAAGCACTAAACACAATGAAATACAGTGGACCCCCGCATACTGATTTTAATCCGTGCAAGAGGGGTAATTGTTATGCGAAATAATCGGTATGTGAATGAATTTTCCCCATAAGAAATAATGGAAATAAAATTAATCCGTGCAAGACACCCAAAAGTATGAAAAAATTTTTTTTTTACCACATGAGATGTTAATTTTAGTACACACAAACTGAAAAAGGCATGCACAATTACATGACACTTACTTTTATTGAAGATCTGGTGATGATTGATGGAATGGGAGGAGAGGAGAGAGAGTGTTAGTGTTTAGAAGGGAATCCCCTTCCATTAAGACTTGAGGTGTCGAGTCCTTTTCTGGGGTTACTTCCCTTCTTCTTTTAATGCCACTAGGACCAGCTTCAGAGTCATTGGACTTCTTTCGCACAACATATCTGTCCATAGTGGCCTGTACCTCTCGTTCCTTTATGACTTCCCTAAAGTGTTTCACAACATTGTCAGTGTAATAATCACCAGCACGGCTTGCAATAGCTGTGTGAGGGTGATTTTCATCAAAAAAGGTTTGCACTTCAAGCCACTTTGCACACATTTCCTTAATCTTTGTAGTAGGCAACTTCTTCAATTTCTCTCTCCCCTCCTCTGAACCAGTTTCCTCAGGTCTGGCCTCTTGCTCTTGAAGTTGATCTATCAGCTCATCAGTGGTTAGTTCTTCATTGTCCTCCTCCACCAACTCTTCCACATCCTCCCCACTAACCTCCAACCCCAAGGACTTTCCCAATGCCACAATGGATTCCTCAACTGGCATAATCCTCTCAGGGTTAGCCTCAAACCCTTCAAAATCCCTTTTGTCTACACATTCTGGCCACAGTTTCTTCCAAGCAGAGTTCAAGGTCTTCTTAGTCACTCCCTCCCAAGCCTTACCTATAAGGTTTACACAATTGAGGATATTAAAGTGCTCTCTCCAAAACTCTCTTAGAGTCAGTTGAGTTTCTGAGGTCACTACAAAGCACCTTTCAAACAGAGCTTTTGTGTACAGTTTTTTGAAGTTTGCAATAACCTGCTGGTCCATGGGCTGCAGGAGAGGAGTGGTATTAGGAGGCAAAAACTTCACCTTAATGAAGCTCATGTCCCCATAAAGTCGCTCTGCCACGTCTGTAGGATGACCAGGGGCATTGTCTAACACCAGGAGGCACTTAAGTTCTAATTTCTTTTCAGTTAGGTAATCTTTCACATTGGGGGCAAATGCATGGTGTAACCAGTTATAGAAAAAGTCCCTAGTGACCCATGCCTTACTGTTTGCCCTCCACAGCACACACAAATTATCCTTGAGGACATTCTTTTGCCTGAACGCTCTGGGAGTTTCAGAGTGATACACTAATAAAGGCTTAACTTTGCAATCACCACTAGCATTGGAACACATCAACAAAGTAAGCCTGTCTTTCATAGGCTTATGTCCTGGGAGTGCCTTTTCCTCCTGAGTAATGTAGGTCCTGCTTGGCATTTTCTTCCAAAACAGGCCTGTTTCATCACAATTAAACACTTGTTCAGGTTTCAGTCCTTCAGTCTCTATGTACTCCTTGAATTCATGCACATATTTTTCAGCCGCTTTGTGGTCCGAACTGGCAGCCTCACCATGCCTTATCACACTATGTATGCCACTACGCTTCTTAAATCTCTCAAACCAACCTTTGCTGGCCTTAAATTCACTCACATCAGCACTAGTTGCAGGCATTTTTTTAATTAAATCCTGATGCAACTTCCTAGCCTTTTCGCTTATGATCGCTTGAGAGATGCTATCTCCTGCTAGCTGTTTTTCATTTATCCACACCAATAAGAGTCTCTCAACATCTTCCATCACTTGCGATCTTTGTTTCGAAAACACAGTTAAACCTTTGGCAAGAACAGCTTCCTTGATTGCCTTTCTGGTGCCCACAGTAGTAGCGATGGTTGATTGGGGTTTCTTGTACAACCTGACCAGGTCGGCGATACGCACTCCACTTTCATACTTATCAATGATCTCTTTCTTCATTTCTATTGGAATTCTCACCCTTATTGGTGTAGGGTTGGCACTAGAAGCTTTCTTGGGGCCCATGGTCACTTATTTTCCAGAAACAGCACCGAAAACACTGTAATAATACGAAATATTCCGATTGTATGCTTGAATGTTACCGCGGAGGCTGGCTGGTAAACAATGGCACGGGCGGCACATGTGAGGCTGGCTGAGGGCGCACATTGGACGCGTCTCGGACGAAAATCGGTGAGCGGGTTTTTAACCGGTATGCGAGGCAAAATTTTTGCGATTAAAGCAAGCGGTATGTGGATTAATCGCTATGTGGTGCCATCGGTATGCGGGGATCCACTGTAATCGTAAAATGCGTGAATGAGAGCGCAGGTTAGTGTTCACTCAAACATAAGCAAAGCAAAGCTAGACTGCTCACGGCGCCTGAGCGGGGACGTGGACAGAGCGGGCGGCAGACAGGTCACGTACCCGGCGGTCCGAAAATAGGGGCGCGTTCGATAATAGGGACACAGTTTGTCCGAGAAAATGGTCCTGTTTTCAAAACGTTCGATATGTGATACGTTCGATTTTTGAGGTTCCACTGTACCCCAAATGGCGCTCCATACTTTATACCACAGTGTAATATGCCCTTACCTCACCTATGGTATTTGTGCTTTGGGATCTACCACCAATCACCTTAAACCTTTAACCCTTTGACTGTTTTGGTCATATATATATATATATATATATGTCTGATGAGCCACCATGTTTGACGTATATATACTCATAAATTCTAGCGGCTTCAAGTCAAGCAGGAGAAAGCTGGTAGGTGCACATGTGAGAGAATGGGTCTGTGTGGTCAGTGTGTACTATATAAAAAAAATCCTGCAGCACGCAGTACATAATTAGAAAAAAAACTACAACCATTTTTTTTTTAATTAAAATGCTGACTTTGTGGTCTATTTTTGTATAGTACTTATGGCTGTATTCTCGTTTTCTTGGTCTCATTTGATAGAATGGAAAATATTATAGAAAGAGAGGTGATTTTGATTGGTTTTACTAAGAAAAGAACCTTGAATTGGAGCTCAAAGTAGGGGAAATGTTTGATTTTTGCCGATGTTCAAAAGTAAACAAATGATGTCATTTTCCAATAAATGTCCAACTAGCCATTCTAATATGCAGTCATGAATGGGTTGACATTATTTATACAATTATTACAATATTGCAGTAGTCTGCATGACAGTAAATCTTCTATTTTTTCTTTGAATAAAAATTCAAAATAGAAAGCAAGAGTATTATCAGAGGGGCCTGGAAACGTGACTGATGAACAAAGAAAATGTTACTTTAGAGCCAGGAATGTCTGCATTGTTCATTTTGAACCCTATTTTGAAATTGTCATATTTTTTAATTTTTGTGAAATTGGCCAAATTGCAAATTTCTGACGACATTATTGGGTAGTTGAAATCAGTAAATAGGCAGTTTCTTGTACTCAATCGATAGAAAAAATGGAGTTCTAAAGAAATAGCTATGAGTTTGGTCGACTGGAACAATATAATTAGCCGAAAATAGGGCTCAAAGTGGGCGAAATTGCCAATTCGTAAATATTGCCGAGGTTGCTAACTTCGCGAGAGTGTAATTCCGTCAGTTTTCCATCAAATTTCATTCTTTTGGTGTCATTACAATCAGGAAAAGATTCTCTATCGTTTCATAAGAAAAATAATTTTTTTTTTCTTGGAAATTTTGCGACACCAGGAGACACCTCAGGATTTGGGGTTGCAACAGTCAAGGGGTTAATAACCTAAACAAAAAGCTGCGGTGAGGATGATCACAGACTCCTGTACCAGACAACACACCCCACCACTCTTCAAGAGCTTAAACTTACTTAATATACAAAATATACACTTATTTTTGTGCCTACTATATATACAGAACATTAACCCTTTCAGGGTTGACAAGCCCTCTCCCAGACTTGTTCTCAGGGTCACCAAATTTTCATAAAAAAAAAAAACTTATTTTTTCTTATGAAAAGAGAAAATCTTTTCCTGATCATAATAACACCAAAAGTATGAAATTTGATGGAAAACTTAAAGAATTATGCTCTCGCGAAGTTAGCGGTCTCAACAGTGTTTACACATCGGTGATTTTGCCCACTTTGAGCCCTATTTTTCAGCCAATTCCAGTGTACTAGTTGACAAAAATCATAATTATTTTGCTAAAACTCCATTTTTTCTATTGAATGAGTACAAGAAACCACCCATTTACTGATTTCAACTATCCAATAAAGTGGTCAGAATTTAGCAATTTTGCCAATTTCACACAAATTTCAAAAGATGCCACTTTCCAGATAGGGTCCAGAATAAACAAGAAAGACATTCCTGGCACTATAATAACATTTCCTCTGTTCATTAGTCACGTCCCCATGCCCCTCTTACATTCTTTTGCTTTCCATTTTGAATTTTTATTCTCACAAAAAATAGAAGATTTAGTGTTATGCAGACTACTGCATTAGTGTAGAAATGGTATAAATAATATCAGCGCACTTGTGAAAGAATATTAGACTCACCAGTTGACGTGTATTGGACGCGTAGCATGATTTGTTTACTTTTGAACTTTGGCAAAAATCGAAGATGTCTGCTATTATGAGCTCAATTTCAAGGTACTTTTCATTGTAAAACCAATCAAAATCGTCTCAATTTCTGTAATATGTCTTCCATTCTATAAAATGAGACCAGGAAAACTAGAATACCATCATGAATACCATACGAAAATACAGTGCAAAGTCGCTGTTTTAACCCCTTCGGGGTCCAAGGCCAAAATCTGAAGTGGTGCTCCTGTGTCCAAGAAATTTTGAAAAAAAAAAAAATTATTTTTTCTTACAGAATTAAAGAGTATATTTTTGTGAAGGTAATAAGACAAAAAAAAAAGTTTTTTTCTGATCAGTACTTACCGAGATACAGCTGCGGGAAGTTGATCCAAAATGACCAGGTGGTGGCAACATCGGTGACATCCGCAAAATCCCATTTTTTTATTTTATGTTTTTTATACTTTTTTCTTTTCTTTTCTAATTTTTTTCTTTTTCTAATAACATTTGTGGCCTGTGAGACCAGTATAATGTATATTGTATAAGTGTACACTCATTGTATTCTACACAATAACTGCACTAAGTTGTTTATCATTATATTGCTTACAAAACTTGTTTACAAGTTTATTGTAAACAAAATGATGAAAACATTAGTGCAGTTATTGTGTTGAATACAATGGTACCATATAGTACCATATGGTACAATGGTGCTATAGGGTGCAATGGTACCATATGGTACAATGGCACCATATGATACAATGGTACCATATGGTACAATATGGTACAATGGCACATGATACAATGGTACCTTATAGTACCATATGGTACAATGGTGCCATAGGGTGCAATGGTACCATAGCATGCAATGGTACCATATGGTACAATGGCATCATATGATAGTGGCACCATATGGTACAATATGGCACAATGGCACATGATACAATGGTACCATATGATACAAT
Organism: Cherax quadricarinatus; assembly: GCF_038502225.1. Lineage (NCBI taxonomy): Eukaryota > Metazoa > Arthropoda > Malacostraca > Decapoda > Parastacidae > Cherax > Cherax quadricarinatus. The sequence goes on along the minus strand of NC_091294.1, from coordinate 54,734,811 downwards.
GGTACCATATGATACAATGGTACCATATGGTAGAATGGCACCATTTGGTACAATGTTACCATATGATACAATGGTACCATATGGTGCAATGGTACCTTATGGTACCATATGGTGCAATGGTACCTTATGGTACCATATGGTGTAATGGTACCATATGGTACCATATGATGCAGTGGTACCATATGGTACATTGTACCATACAATACAATGATACCATATGGTTCATTGTACCATATGGTACTGTTATATTCAACACAAACACACTAATATTTTAATTATTATTTTGTTTACAATAGTTGTTTACAATAAAAATATGCAAAAATGTTGTATATTAGGGAAAGAATTGAGCATTTAAACATGGCTGACCGGCATCCAAACAGCCGCTACTGCCAGACGTACAACTAGCGAAGTGAAATTCTCATCTTTACTGACGTTCATCTGTTGACAGTAGCATCATATCTGTACCGCCATCATATCAACTGTACCAGTGCTAACGAGAGGGAAACACAGGAGACATTGTCAAATCAACAGTACAAAACTCCAAGGTTATAGGTCGGATATCCCTCAGTGCCAGTCGTGAGAAAGAAGTGAATAGTTAAACAGTCAAGGTTAATGTTTTAGTAGCTGACCTATATTCAGCTGACCAGTGTACAGTGAGAGAATTATAGCAGAAAACGCCAAATATATCTATAAACTCAAGGAAAGTCAGGTTGTAGGTGGCGTTACTCCCCTCAGTGTTTTAAAAATGGCTGAGTCAGCAGAACAGGTCAGGAGACAACACGACACAACCCCCGATAAATGGAATTGAGGGGGATTTGGAAGGATAAAACCATGGGTTAAACCTTTCTGATCTACCAGAATGGAAAGGAGTTAGAAGTTAATTGGTGAAGCCAGACTGTGAAGTGAGATGGGAAGGGGAGTGTGTAATAAGGGGTTAACTGTAAGGGTTTTGTGAAGTTAAGGGAAAAGTGAGCAGTGAAGAGGGTTTTGAAGAGGAAATTTTACTAGTAATTCAGTGGTGATTGCTAAAGCAGATACTAAGTGTACTAGGGACTGGAAAAGAGAAATAAATATTATTGTATATGAGTAAAAGAGCGAAGAGTGAAAATGGCAGGCATTAGGGGGGTACAGGCTGCCATAATTATATTTATATTTCTTCTTCAATTCCATGAAGAAAGAAATCAGTCATGGGGGCTGGAAAAGGTGAATGGAGTAACAGCGCCCTGGACAGTAAAAGCCCAACAGTTGCCATCCTACCAGAAAAGTAAATGTCACTATCGCTGCAAGGTATGGCAACACCGCATACCCAAACAAAAACAGTGGCACACAGTTCTTACTGTAGCGCTCTTAAGTGGTGATATCCAAATTAATCCAGGACCTCAAACTATTGTGCAGAGGCAAAACAGACAGATAAATGACGGCGATAATGATGGTCTAGTAGCTAGGAATGATAACCTTAACTCCATATGTAATGCATACATAGGTCAATGTGAGACAATACAGCCATTATTATCTCAAACACTACCAAACAGGTGCATACACTGTACTAAAGTACGCATGAAAAACAGAAAAGGCACCTTATGTAAAATGTGTAAGGGGTGGGTGCATGATGGATGTATGTACAATTATAGCAACGGTGCCAGAATTCATTTTGTGTGTAACAAATGCACTTTGGCACAGTTACCCTTTAGCAGTGATGACATTGATTTACCTAATTTTAATACAAATGACCCATTGCCATATATTGATGATTATGATTGTTTTATGAAAACAGGCCTTCACTTTATTCATGTCAATGCAAGATCACTTCTTCCTAAATTGGCAGAGATTAGGATTCTAGCTAACAAAATTAGGGCGGCAGTTATAACCATCTCTGAATCTTGGTTGGATGATACGGTGACTGACGACGAGGTCAAAATAGATGGTTACAATATAAAACGCTTAGGAACAGAAAGGGTGGTGGAGTATGTGCCTACAACCCAAGACCTGATTTAAATAACAATAAACTGGAGATTCTATGGTTTGAAGTGCTGCTTCCTAAGACCAAACCCATCTTAGTAGGAACTAGTTACCGCCCTCCTACCCAGGACCAGTTCTTAGAAGACTTTTCCAGAGTCTTGTCCCGAGTTGAAAACAATTGCGAGACAATAATACTGGGCGACTTCAATATCTGTTTTCAGCAGCAAAATAACGGGCTATGCAAAAGGTATAAGCAAATTCTAGGATTAAATAGTTACACTCAACTAATTAATACTCCAACCCGGATCACACAGTTCTCAGCCACCCTAATTGACCACATACTTTGTAACCGCTCTGAGGACATTAGTCAGTCAGGCATCATTACCACAGGTCTTAGTGATCATTTCATCATTTACTGCACCAGGAAAATCACTAGGGATAGGATAGGCCTACACAGGACAATAAAAATGAGGTCAACTAGAAACTACAGTGAAGAAACACTGGTAAATAGGCTACACAATTGTGACTGGACAGAGATAACAAGTTGCACGGACGTAAATGATGCCTGGGAAAAATTCAAAACAATGTTCACTACTATCCTTGATAATATTGCACCAGTTAAAGAGGTTAGGATTAAACGAAGAACTGAACCTTGGATGAATACTGAGATATTAGATAATATGAAATTCAGAGACCAGCTGCTAAAAAGATTTAAAGCAAACAGACAGGATATTGCAGCACTAAATGAATTCCAAAGGGTGAGGAACAGAGTACAGAGACTTATAAAAGGAGCAAAGGCAAAGCACTACTGCTCAAAAATTGAAGAGTATAAGCATAACCCCAGAAAGCTCTGGCAACAACTAAAACAGTTGGGGTATAGCCATAAGCCAGCAGATAGGTCTAACATAGTACTCACTATCGATAATGAGGTATGCCACAAAACATCTAAGGTGGCAAATTGCTTTGATTCATACTACACATTTGTTGCATCAACACTAGTAAGTAAACTACCAGCTGCATCAAATACCTTTAACACAGACTCTGATAAGTTTCAAACATACTATACCAATTAAGGGGTAACCCCAAACAGTTGTCAACTAGTAAGTGTATCTCATGACTTTATTCAAAAAGAACTAAGCAGGTTAAACCCAACTAAGAGCACAGGCCCTGATAACATCCCGTCTAAGTTCCTAAGAGATGGTGCTTCTGAACTGTCAATCCCTATTGCTCACATAATAAATCTATCAATCACCACTAATACCGTACCGGAGGGGTTCAAGGAGGCCAGAGTTACTCCTATCTTCAAGAAAAATAGTAGGTCTGATGTAAGCAACTATAGGCCTGTTAGTATACTCGGTATAATATCTAAAATTCTAGAGAGGGCGGTGTATTCTCAAGTAGTTAAGTACCTTAATGACAACAACATTCTCCATAGCCATCAATCGGGCTTTAGAAGATCCTACTCAACCGATACCTCCCTTATTAATCTGATGGATTACCTGAGAACTGAAATGTCAAAGGGGAACCTCATAGGTATGGTAACCTTAGACCTGCAAAAGGCCTTCGATACTGTCAACCACAATATATTATGTAATAAACTTCAAGCTATCGGTATAGGTTCTGTAGACTGGTTTAAGTCCTACCTTAGCAACAGGAGACAAATAGTCAAAATCAACAAAACAGAATCAGGACCCCTGCCGATAACATGTGGAGTTCCCCAAGGTAATATTCTGGGTCCCTTATTATTCTTATGTTATGTCAATGATATGCCTATCAGTGTCAAGTGCAAACTCCTACTGTATGCAGATGACAGTGCTCTGTTAGTGTCAGGTAAAGACCCACAAGATATTGCTAATGTTTTAACACTGGAACTGGAGTCCTGCAGCAAATGGTTAGTAGACAACAAACTATCATTACACCTAGGGAAAACTGAAGCCATTCTCTTTGGCACGAAACATAAACTGAGAAGGGTAAATAATTTTAATGTTCAATGTAATGGGGAGCCCATCACTTTGGTTTCATCAGTAAAATATTTGGGAATCCCCTTTGACCCATGCATGTCAGGAGAATTGGTAGGGAACAGTGTAGTAAAGAAAGCGAATGCCAGACTGAAGTTCCTGTATAGACAAGCACAGAGTCTACCTACTGAGGCTCGCAGGACCCTATGTCTAGCCCTTATACAATGCCATATAGATTACGCTTGCTTTTCTTGGTACTCTGCCTTGACAAAAAAACTGAAAGATAGACTGCAAATCACCCAGAACAAAATCGTAAGATTCATCCTGGGGCTGGGACCAAGAGAACATGTGGGCCAGGATGAATTACAGCAGTTGGATATGCTGAATGTTGAAGACAGAGTAAAACAACTGAAGCTAAATCATGTTTATAAAATTGCTCACAAACAATGTCCAGAATATCTTGCTGTCAATTTTGTCAAGGTTGGGAACCAAAGCAATCATAGTACTAGGGGGAGAGAGCACAACTTTGTAGTACCCACAGTCAGTGGCCAGGCTTCAAACACCTTTTATTGTACAGCAATAAAGGAATGGAACAGACTGCCCGCACATGTCAAAGCCAGTCATACCATGAACCAGTTCAAGAAGAGTGCCAAAAGGTGTCTGATGAATGTAGCTACAGAAAGGGAGGGGAATGATTTTCTACTTTTTAGCTAACATACGTGTAAATTTTACCTTATTCCTAGTAATGACCCTCGTATTGTAGATGGTCTTAATGACCCTCGTGTAGTAGATAATATTATAACCTTTATATTATAATAATAAGGTAAAAGGACCCCAATGGAAATAAGTCACTCTGTCTGACTTTTTTGGGTTATCCTAGGTTCTCTACACACATGCTGCTATGTATGATAATTCTATGTAACTGTATTTGTGTATACCTGAATAAACTTACTTACTTACTTACTTATATATTTACAAGTGTACAGGAACTTTACGTGTTCCTTGAGGTGGATGACAATGCACTTTGTCAAGGAAACTGCGGAGTCAGTAGGTAGCTTGCGTCGCCACTCACTCGGTCTTGGCTGGTGTCTCATGCCACCAACACCTATTGACCATATGGTACATGGTATCATATGTTACAGGGTACCATATGGTACATTGTACTATGTGGTAAAGGGTACCATGCAGTATAGGATAATATATGGTGCAGGGTACCATATGGTACAGGGTACCATACAGTACAGGACACCATATGGTACAGATACAGGGATAACTATAGAAATAAGTCACCCTGACTTTTTTGGGTTATCCTAGGATTTTATACGTATGCTGCTATGTATGATAATCTATGCAATTGTATTTCTGTACACCTGAATAAACTTACTCAAGTGCATGTGGCATCATAAGTAAGTTTATTTAGTTATACACAAATAAAGTTACATAGAATATCATACTTAGCAGCATATGTTTGGAGAACCTAGGATAACCCAAAAAAGTCACAGATTTATTTCCATTAGGGTCCCTGTACCCTGTACCATATGGTACAATGTACTATATGGTACCATTGTACTATATACCATTGTACCATATGATACCATTGTATGACATGGCACCATTGTACCATATGGTACTATTGTACCATATGGCACAATGGTACCATATGGTTCAAAACCATAGAATTCATCTTCAGCTCCACTTCCATCAGTCTTTGAACTGTAAGTTGTGAAGAGGAGAGTCAGAATTCGCCCGGAGAGTGAGTGAGGAGTGAGAGCTTCCTTGCCGCCAGGCACTATGAACAAAGCTACTTTGCCGGCGTTCCCACAATGCCATGTGGGCGTCCAGATTTTTTCTATGGTGTGCACACTGACCAGCCAGACCCATTCTCTTAGATGTAGGCCTACCAGCCTTCTCGAGCTAAATTTGACGGCGCTAGAATTTTGGCATAGATCTACGGTTTGGACCCTGAATGTAAAGCCGTAGATCTACGGGACGGACCCTGAAAGGGTTAAACCAAAAACGCTGTCAAAGTTTTTTTTTCTCATTACGCACAGTGTGCTGCAGGATTTTTTATACTGCACACACTGACCACATAGACCTATTCTTTCATATGTAGGCCTACCAGCTTTCTCTCACTAGATTTCAGGGCGCTAGAATTTTGGCATACTAGTACGTCAAAAACCCTGGTGCGTAAGCCATACTAGTACATCAGAAACCCTGAAAGGGTTAAACTCCAGTACACAGATAACCAGCACATAGAAGAGAGGAGCTTATGACGACGTTCCGGTCCAACTTTGATCGTTTATTTGTGTATTATTCCAGTCACGGTATTGCCTTTTTTTTTTTTTTTTTTTCCTGTTATTAACGCTTTCAGGGTCCAAAGGCAAAATTTCAAAGTGCGCACCAGTGTCCAAGAATTTTCAAGAAATAATTTTGTTATTTTTTCTTATGAAATAATAGAGAATCTTTTTCTGAAGGTAATAAAACAAAAAGTACGAAATTTGATGGAAAATTGACGAAATTATGCTCTTGCAAATTTTGATATGTCAGCGATAATTACGCATCGGCAATTTTGTGGATTTTGACTCCCATTTTAAGCCAATTACATTATTCCAGTTGACCAGATTCTTAGCTATTTCACTAGTATTACTTCTATTCTATCGATTGAGCACAAGAATTTGCCAAGTCATCTGTTTCAACTACAAAATAAAGTGATGAGAAATTGGTAATTTGGCCAATTTAATGCAAAGTTCAAAATACTCCAATTTCAAAATAGGGTCCAGAATAAACAATGCAGGCATTCCTGACACTAAACTAACATTTCCTCTGTTCATTACTTACATTTTCAGGCTTTACTAATGAATTCCATTTTGATTTTTTATTCACATAATGAATTTTTATTCAAACCAAAAAATAGAAGATTTACTGTTATGCAATATTGTAATAATTGTACAGGTCCTCCATCACAAATCCGGCTTCATTGGGACCTGTAGTGTGCCGGATTACTGAGTTTGCTGGATTACAGAGTGGTTAGGTTAGAATACACTTAATAAAATTAACCAACTTGGCTTACACAAAGTTCATTGAACATCGGCAAAAATCGAACATTTCCGCTGCTTTGAGCTCAATTTCAAGGTACTTTTCGCCATGAATGCAATCAAAATGTCTATTTCTGTAATATATCTTCCATTCTATTAAATGAGACCAAGAAAGCGAAAATACAACCATAAAAACCATACGAAAATATACTGCAAAGAGGCGGCTAATGGCTGAGAAGTGAACTCCCTTATTTATCGTCCGTCTTTTTTATTTTTGTTGTATGTTAAGAAGCATCTTTCCATCATACATTGCCCAAGTTTCAGTGAGATAGCCCAACAAACAACTGAGAAAAAAAAATATTTACCAAAAATCATATATGGCAAACCCAAGCCAGGTACTGGAAATAAGCCACTTTTTCTGATTTTTTTGGGTTATCCTAGGTTCTCTATACATAAACTGCTATGTATGATAATCTATGTAATTGTATTTGTGTATAGTACCTGAATAAACTTATTTACTTCTAGTCTGTCAACTGAGTACAAGAAACTGCCCATTCACTTATTTCAACTACCCAATAAAGTGGTCAGAAATTGGCAATTTGGCCAATTTCAACAGATGCCAATTTCAAAATAGGGTCCAGAACAAACAATGCTGACATTCCTGGCACTAAAACATTTTCTCTGTTCATTAGCCACAGCTCCAGGCCCCTCTTGCTTACCATTTGGAATTTTTATTCACAAAAAAAAAAAAATAGAAGATTTACTGTTATGCAGACTGCTGCATTATTGTAATAATTGTATAAATAATGTCAACCCATTCTTGACTCCGTATTGGAATTTGGACTGGCAGGCAAACAGGTATTGGACAGTGACGTCATTTGTTTACTCTTGAGTTTTGCTAACGAATAGAACATTTTCGCTACTGTGAGCGCAATTTCAAGGTACTTTTCATCATAAAAGCAATCAAATCATATCTGTTTCTTTAACCCTTTGAGGGTTTTCGTCGTACTAGTACGTCTTACGCGTAGGGGTTTTTGACGTACTAGTACTCATAAATTCTAGCGACCTCAAATCTAGTGGGAGAAAGCTGGTAGGCCTTCATATGAAAGAATGGGTCTATGTGGTCAGTGTGCACAGTCTAAAAAAAATCCTGCAGCACACAGTGCATAATGAGAAAAAAAAAACTTTTTCCATTTTTTTTAATAAATCAGCGACTTTGCAGTGTATTTTCGTATGGTATTTATTGTTGTATTCTAGTTTTCTTGGTCTCATTTTATAGAATGGAAGACATATTACTGAAATTGAGATGATTTTGACTGGTTTTACAATGAAAGGTGCCTTGAAATTGAGCTCAAAGTAGCAGAAATGTTCGATTTTTACCAAACTTCAAAAGTAAACAAATCGTGCCAAGCGTGCAATACACGTCAACTGGTGAGTCTAATATTCTTTCACAAGTGCACCAATAATATTTATACCATTTTTTACACTAATGCAGTAGTCTGCATAACAGTAAATCTTATATTTTTTGTGAGAATAAAAATTCAAAGTGGAAAGCAAAAGAATATAAGAGGGGCCGTGAGACATGACTAATGACTAGAGGAAATGTCATTTTAGTGCCAGGAATGTCTTTCTTGTTTATTCTGGACCCTATTCCGAAATTGGCATCTTTTGAAATTTGTGTGAAATTGGCAAAATTGCTAAATTCTGACCACTGTACTGGATAGTTGAATTTATAAATGGGTGGTTTCTTGCACCCATTCGATAGAAAAAATGGAGTTCTAGTGAAATATTCATGTTTTTTGTCGACTAGTACAGTGAAATTGGCCAAAAATGGGGCTCAAAGTGGGCAAAATCGCCGATCCGTAAACATCGCCGAGACCGCTAACTTTGCGAGAGCATAATTCCGTAAGTTTTCTATCAAATTTCAAACTTTTGGTGTCGTTATGATCGGGAAAAGATTCTCTATCTTTTCATAAGAGAAAATAATTTTTTTTTTTTTTTTTAAATTTGGCCAACCCTGAGAACGAGTTTCGGAGAGGGCCTGTCGACCCTCAAAGGGTTAATATATCTTTCATTCTATCAAATGAGACCAAAAAACCGAGCATATAACCATACAAAAATACAGTGGACCCCTGAGTTTTGTGATTAATCCATTCCAGAGAGCCTGCCGAAAGTCGAAATTGCAGAATGGCGAAACCATTTTCCCCATAAGAAATAATGGAAATAAAATTAATCTGTTCCAGACACCCAAAAATGTTAAAATAAAAAAATATTTCAATTTAAATAAAGATTTACCTACTGAAAAACAATGAGAAATCAAGTACATGCATATAAAAAGTAATATTACACTTACCTTTACTGAAGACTTCTGGGTGGATGGAAGACAGGAGGAGGGGATAGGAGGAGGGTGTACACTATTGTTTGGAAGGAGAATCTCCTTCCATTAGGACTTCAGGTATGAAGTCCTTATCTGGGGGTTACTTCCCTTCTTTGTTTTTTAAAGATACTGGCACTAGGAACAACTTGAGTCACTGGAACCCTGTCGCATAAAATATCTGTCCAGAGAGCTCTGTTTCTGGCGTTTCTTTAAGATTTGTCTGAAGTGAGACACAACACTGTCATTGTACATGTTGACAATACAGCCTGCAACAGCTTTGTTAGGGTGAAGTTCATCCATAAATGTGTTCACTTCAGTCCACTTTGTACAAATGTCCTTAATCTGTTTTTCGGTAATCCACACCAACAATAACCTCTCCACTTCTTTGAGGATTTGTGATCTCCTTTTTGTCAGCATATCCACCCCTTTTGCAACAACAGCACACTTTATTTCCTTTCCTTTCGCCACGATCGAAGTGATGGTTGAATGGGATTTGCCATACATCCTGGCAAGCTCTGTAACACGCACTCCACTCTCACATTTTTGAAGGATTTCCTTCTTGAATTCGATCATGTTCCTCACTTTCTTTACCAAAGGGCTTGCACTAGCTTTCCTTGGGCCCATGGTGACTTATTTAGCAGTTGCAATCACAAAAAACAATGGGGTGATGGTCAGGTGTTGGTAAACAATGGCACACTGAGCGTGAATGGCGTGGGAGACTGGCTTTGTGTGCACGGTGATGGGCGGACGGGTACCGGATGGTCGCTGAATCACGAGTAATCACGAACTGTGAGGCCAGATTTTGCCAAAAAAACTTGCCGAAAGTCGGACTTCACGAAAATCGATGCCACCGAAACTCGAGGGTCCACTGTATACTGCTAAGCGGCCACTAATGGCTGAGAAGTGAACTCCGCTATTTATGGTCTGATTTCTTTCATTTTTGGTATACGTTAAGAAGTATCGTTCCATCATACATTGCCCAAGTTTCAATAAGATAACCCAACAAACAATTGAGAAAATAATAATAATAATAATAATAATAATAATAATAATAATAATAATAATAATAATAATAATAATAATATCTTTATTTACTACATGTACACATGGGATACAGACATAGCTGACATCAGTGACATATTACTATATAGAAAGCCACCTGTTATGCAGAGTATTTCAAGCAAATTAGGTCAGTGTCCCAGGATAACACCCACACCAGTCGACTACACCCAGGTACCCATTTATTGATGGGTGAACATAGACAACAGGTGTAAAGAAACATGCCCAATGTTTCTACCCTGGTTGGGAATCGAATATTCATCAAAAATCATATATGGCTAACCCAAGCCAGGTGCTAGAAATAAGCCACATTGACTTTTTTGGGTTATCCTAGGTTCTCTACACATATGCTGCTGTGTGTGATAATCTATATAGAAAAAACAGCTTTTTTGTTTCAGGTTTATAGTGCAGTACGAGTGTATATCACAGTTAGCCCTGTGCTACACTCCGTTTTCTCTGTTATAAGCCCCCAAGGCAGTGATAGGAGAAAGGTATTTGTATACCATATCCTCTTCATACCTCCGTCGAACTGCTCGGTATTATGCCAAATATTATTTATTCTGGAGTATTTAACATGTTTTATGTTATTTATATTGTTTATTATGTCATATTAGATCAATTGTGATAGGCAATAAGCTGTAGTGTTGATATTAGCGTAATAATAAAGCATATTCTCCTGCATCATGAGACTGAGCTCATAGCATCTGACAGTGGCTTCAAAGCCACCTTATCTTTAACCCTTTCAGGGTCGAGAGGCCCTCTCAGAGACTTGTTATCAGGGTTGGCAGAATTTAAAAAAAAAAAAAAAATTTCTTATGAAAAGATAAGAGAATCTTTTCCCGATCATAATGACACCAAAAGTATGAAATTTGATGGAAAACTTATGGAATAATGCTCTCACGAAGTTAGCGGTCTCGACGATGTTTACCCATCGGCGATTTTGCCCACTTTGAGCTCTATTTTCGGCCAATTCCAGTGTACTAGTCGACAAAAATCATAATTATTTCGTTAGAACTCCATTTTTTCTATCGAATGAGTACAAGAAACCATCCATTTACCGATTTCAACTATCCAATAGTACAGTGGTCAGAATTTAGCAATTTTGCCAATTTCACACAAATTTCAAAAGATGCCAATTTTCGAATAGGGTCCAGAATAAACAAGAAAGACATTCCTGGCACTAAAATAACATTTCCTCTGTTCATTAGTCACGTCTCCACACCCTCTTACATTCTTTTGCTTTCCGCTTTGAATTTTTATTCTCACAAAAAAAAAAAAATAGAAGATTTACTGTTATGCAAACTACTGCATTAGTGTAGAAATGGTATAATTAATATCAGTGCACTTGTGAAAGAATATTAGACTCGCCAGTTGATGTGTATTGGATGCATAGCATGATTTGTTTATTTTTGAACTTTGGTAAAAATCATTTCTGCTACTTTGAGCTCAATTTTAAGGTACTTTTCATTGTAAAACCAGTCAAAATCATCTCAATTTCTGTAATATGTCTTCCATTCTATAAAATGAGACCAGGAAAACTAGAGTACAACAATAAATACCACACGAAAATACAGTGCAAAAACACGGTCAAAGTTTTTTTTTTTCTCATTATGCACTGTGTGCTGCAGGATTTTTTTTATACTGTGCACAATGACCACATAGACCCATTCTTTCATATGTAGGCCTACCAGCTTTCTCTCATTAGATTTGAGGGTGCTAGAATTTAGGCGTACTAGTACATCAAAAACCCTGGTGTGTAAGCCATACTAGTATGGCCAAAACCCTGAAAGGGTTAATGGACAATGTACTGTGTTGGTGCTTTACACAATAAGAAGCATTTCTTTTATTCATATTCATTGGAACCATGGCTAGGGCTAAAAGTAAGCAGGTTATAACAAATAGAGAAAAAGAAATTAGAATGACTTATGCAGCAAGTAGCGCCACCAAACAGTACCAGCAGGTTGGTGTGGCGACCCTGGAAATTTGAAATTATGCTAGCCAATTTAGTGCTGAATAACTGAAGGAACTGAATAACTAATTGCTGGATTTGTGATGGCAGACCTCTATAAATAATATCAGCACATTTGTGAACATATATTAAACCCACCAGCAGGCGTGTATTAGATGTGTGAGGTCATTTGTTTACTCTTGAACATCGGCAAAAATTTAACATTTCCGCTACTTTGAGCTCAGTTTCAAGCCATTTCCAGTACTAAAACCAATCAAAATCATCTCTATTTCTGTAATATGTCTTCCATTCTATCAAATGAGACCAAGAAATCACAAATACAACTATAAAAAACACAGGAAAAAAACACTGCAAAGTCCCTGTTTTAATCGAAAATTACGGTCTCGGTTTTTTCTCTCATTATGCACTATGTGCTGCACGATTTGTTTTATGTGGTGCACACATACCACATAGATGTATTCTCTCATATCAAGGCCAAAATTTATCGCTCACAGCTTATCAGAGTGAGCTAAGCTCTTGACGTAGATCTACGGTTTGGACCCTCAACGTAAAGCCGTAGATCTACGGCACGGATCCTCAAGGGGTTAAACTCCAATGTAAACCCTCAACTGAAACTTCTCCTAGACAGCTTCAACAGAACACAGGCATAACACGAGGGACAACACTTTTTTGACATCCCTAGTGTCTGTCTGGCACTATGCAAAAATTCAGTGCACCTAAAAGGTCCAAAGATCTGGAATTCTTTGCCTGAAACAGCAAAAGGTCCCCTGCGCACAAATCAGTGCACGACTATACTTGAAAATCATCTTATCTCTCAATAATAATCATTCCCATAATATGCTAATCTCTAACCATATTTGAAGCAACTTTCAAATATTTTATTATCCCTTATCTATTAACCCTTAACCAGTCCAAACGTATATATATACGTTCACTCGCGCAGGCCTCGAATATTTTGAAAAATAAAATCATTTTTTTTATAGAAAAAAAGAGCACATTTTTTAAGTGTTTTAGAATAAAAGAAAAAATTAGGGTGAGTACTTACAGAGATATGAGGCAGAGAAGTTGGCACTGGATGCTCATGTGATGGCAACATGGAGTCCTGCCGCTTGCAGAAGTGTTGCCGATATACCTTTTTTCTATTGTTTTATATTATTTTATATGATTTTTATGTTCTGATAATTACTATTTATAGTGGTTCTTGTCATTTCATAACCAATCTTTGTTCTGACACTAGTATTAGGTACTGAAATTGTACTTAAATTGTCACAAACACACTGACAGGTGGACACTTAAACCTGCCTTGGTCATTTACTATTGTCTTGGAATATATACAAAGTGTTTATAGGTTCCAGCAATGTTTTGGATATGTGGAAGTATATAATAATGAGGAGGAGGAGGAAGAGGAGGAGGAGGCAGAGGAGGAGGAGGCGGAGGAGGAGGCGGAGGAGGAGGAGGAGGCGGAGGAGGAGGCAGAGGAGGAGGAGGAGGAGGAGGAGGAAGAGGAGGAAGAGGAGGAGGAGGCAGAGGAGGAGGAGGCAGAGGAGGAGGAGGCAGAGGAGGAGGAGGCAGAGGAGGAGGAGGCAGAGGAGGAGGAGGCAGAGGAGGAGGAGGCAGAGGAGGAGGAGGCAGAGGAGGAGGAGGCAGAGGAGGAGGAGGCAGAGGAGGAGGAGGCAGAGGAGGAGGAGGCGGAGGAGGAGGAGGCGGAGGAGGAGGAGGCGGAGGAGGAGGAGGAAGAGGAGGAGGAGGCAGAGGAGGAGGAGGAGGAGGAGGTCCCTGTCTATCTGTCTATCCGTCTAGCTCTGTCTCAGAGAGAGCCACAAGACTGCGTCATCACCTTTACTCACATCTTCAAGCAGAGTATAGCACTTCGTCTGGATTTTTTGGGTTATCCTAGGTAATTTATACTGTGTATACTTATATTTATGTGTACCTGTGAGACAGGGATAGACAGAGACAAATTGAAAGAGATAGACAGACCCTAAACTTGGGGTTAACATCACTTTCCTCTTAAAAGGAGAGTGTTAATATGACATTACATCATGAATTGTACTACCTCATATTAACCCTTTCAGGGTCTGTCCAGTAGATCTACGGCTTTGAAGCCAGGGTCCGAGCCGTAGATCTACGCCATGAGCTCAACTCACTCAGATTAGCTGTGAGCAGTAAATTTGGGCCTAGATATGAGAGAATACATCTATGTGGTAATTGTGCACCACTTAAAACAAATCCTGCGGCACGTAATACATAATGAGATAAAAAAAACTGCAACCATAATTTTGGATTAAAACAGCGACTTTGTGGTGTTTTTTGTATGTTTTTTACAGTTGTAGTCATGATATCTTGGTCATATTTAATAGAATGGAAGATATATTACAGAAATAGAGATGATTTTGATTGGTTTTAGTACTGGAAATGGCTTGAAACTGAGCTCAAAGTAGTGGAAATGTTAAATTTTTATTAATGTTAAAGAGTAAACAAATGATGTCATGCATCTAATACGCGTCAGCTGGTGGGTGTAATATACATTCACGAATGTGGCGATATTATTTATACAATTATTACAATATTGGTGTGAATAAAAATTCATTATATGAATAAAAAATCAAAATGGAATTCATTTGTAAAGATTGAAAACGTAACTAATGAACAGAGGAAATAGTTTAGTGCCAGAAATGCTTGCATTGCTTATTCTGGACCCTATTTTGAAAGTGGAATATTTTTAACTTCATGTTCAGTTGGCCAAATTACTGATTTCTTGTGCTCAGTTGATAAAATAGAAGTAATACTAGCGAAATAGCTAAGAATTTGGTCAACTGGAATAATGTAATTGGGCTGAGTAAAATATTGAATATTTGAAGTTTGTGTAGACTTAAGTAGTCTTTAACCCTCTGACTGTTTTGGTTGTATATATACGCCTTAAGAGCCACCGTTTTTGACGTATGTATAATCATAAATTCTAATGGCTTCAAATCAAGCAGGAGAAACCTGGTAGGCCCTCATGTGAGAGAATGGGTCTGTGTGGTCAGTGTGCACCATATAAAAAAAATCCTTCAGCACACAGTACATAATGATAAAAAACTCAAACCGTGTTTTTTTTTTTTTAATTAAAATGCTGAATTTGTTGTCTATTTTCATATAGTATTTATGGTTGTATTCTCGTTTCCTTGGTCTCGTTTGATAAAATAGAAAACATTATAGAAATAGAGGTGATTTTGATTGGTTTTACTATGAAAAGAACCTTGAAATGGAGCTCAAAGTAGGGGAAATGTTTGATTTTTGCAAATGTTCAAAAGTAAACAAATGATGTCATTTTCAAATAAATATCCAATTAGCCATTCTAATATGCAGTCATGAATGAGTTGACATTATATATACAATTATTACAATATTGCAGTAGTCTGCATAACAGTAAATCTTCTATTTTTTGTTTCGATAAAAATTCAAAATAGAAAGCAAGAATTATATCAGAAGGGCCTGGAGACGTGACTGATGAACAAAGAAAATGTTATTTTAGAGCCAGGAATGTCTGCATTGTTCATTCTGGACCTCATTTTGCAATTGGCCAAATTGCAAATTTCTGACCACATTATTGGGTAGTTGAAATCGGTAAATGAGCAGTTTCTTGTACTCAATCTATAGAAAAAATGGAGTTCTAAAGAAATAGCTATGAGTTTGGTCGACTGGAGCATTGGAATTAGCCGAAAATGGGGCTCAAAATGGGCAAAATCGCCAATTCATAAATATCGCCGAGGTCGCTAACTTCGCGAGAGCTTAATTCCATCAGTTTTCCATCAGATTTCATTCTCTTGGTGTCATTACCTAATGAAACACCACTACATCCCACTGACACAGCTAACAAGATAAACGACTTCTTCTCAACCATAGGATCTAATCTCGCCAATAAAATCCCACATACTAATGCCCATGCCGGGGACTACCTAGATGGGTATTTCCCAAATTCCTTCTATCTTGCACCAACTGAGCCCTCGGAAGTCACCGAGATTATAAAGTCACTTAAAAACAACTCAGGGAATCTGTCTAATGTCCCACCATTACTGTACAAGCGAGTGGCCCATATCCTTTCGCATGCTATTTCATTACTTTTTAACAAGTCACTAGAAACTAGCACCTTCCCGAAACTACTCAAGATGGCAAGGGTTACACCAATACATAAAGGTGGTGACCCTACAGACTTAACCCTTTCAGGGTCCGTCCCGTAGATCTACGGCTTTACGTTCAGGGTCCAAACCGTAGATCTACACCATGAGCTCAGCTCACTCTGATAAACTGTGAGTGGTACATTTGGGCCTAGATATGAGAGAATACATCTATGTGGTATGTGTGCACCACATAAAACAGATCCTGCAGCACACTGTGCATAATGAGAGAAAAAAAATGAAATCATGATTTTTCGATTAAAACAGCAACTTTGCAGTGTTTTTTCGTATGTTTTTTATAGTTGTATTTGCGATTTCTTGGTCTCATTTGATAGAATGGAAGACATATTACAGAAATAGAGATGATTTTGATTGGTTTTAACATTGGAAATGGCTTGAAACTGAGCTCAAAGTAGCGGAAATGTTAAATTTTTGCCGATATTCAAGAGTAAACAAACGACCTCACACGTCTAATACACATCAGCTGGTGGGTCTAATATACATTCACAAATATGGTGATGATATTTATACAATTATTACAGTATTGCATAACAGTAAATCTTCTATTTTTTGGTGTGAATAAAAATTCATTATGTGAATAAAAAATCAAAATGGAATTTATTTGTAAAGCCTCAAAACATAACTAATGAACAGAGGAAATGTTAGTTTAGTGCCAGGAATGCCTACATTTTTCATTCTGGACCCTATTTTGAAATTGGAATATTTTGAACTTTGTGTTAAATTGGCCAAATTAACAATTTCCGATCACTTTATTTTGTAGTTGAAACAGTTGACTTGGCGATTTCTTGTGCTCAATCGATAGAATAGAAGTAATACTAGTGAAATAGCTAAGAATTTGGTTGATTGGAATAATGTAATTGGCCTAAAATGGGAGTCAAAGTCGGCAAAATCGCCGATTCGTAAATATCGCTGACACACAAAAATTCGCGAGAGCATAATTTCGTCAATTTTCCACCAATTTTCGTACTTTTTGTTTTATTACCTTCACAAAAAGATTCTCTACGATTTCATAAGAAAAAATAACAAATTTTTTTTTTGAAATATCTTGGACACTGGTGCGTGACTCCAGATTTGGGCCTTGGACCCTGAAAGGGTTAAACAACTATAGGCCAATATCAAACTTACCATTGCTATCCAAAATCTTTGAGAAACTCGTGCACAGGAGACTATATTCATTTATAACAGCACAAAACATACTCAACGCCTGCCAATTTGGATTTAGGAAAAATAAAAGCACTAATGATGCAATCATAAAAATGCTAGATCTGCTTTACACAGCATTGGAAAATAAGGAATATCCACTAGGAATTTTTATTGACCTAAGAAAAGCTTTTGACACAGTAGACCACGACATCCTACTCCACAAACTTGACCATTACGGTATAAGAGGCCATGCGCTTGCTTATTTCAAATCTTACCTTACTAATAGGTATCAGTATGTTACCATTAAAGACACAGCATCAACAACACGGCCACTTGATACTGGAGTTCTGCAGGGAAGTGTCCTTGGTCCCCTGCTCTTCCTCATATACATCAATGATCTTCCAAACGTATCCCAACACCTGAAACCCATTCTCTTTGCTGACGACATGACTTATGTCATCTCTCACCCTAATCTTGCCACCCTCAACACCATTGTTAACGAGGAGCTGATCAAAATATCGACTTGGATGACAGCCAATAAACTTATGCTTAACACTGACAAAACCTACTATATTATGTTTGGTAGCAGAGCAGGAGATGCACAAATTAACATTAAGATCGACAACACTCTAATTACCAGACGTAATGAGGGCAAATTCCTAGGCCTATACCTTGACAACAACCTGAATTTCAGCACCCATATCCAACACATAACCAAAAAAGTAACCAAAACAGTTGGGATCCTCTCCAAGATACGATACTACGTGCCGCAAAATGCCCTTCTCACACTATACCACTCACTTATTTATCCATACCTCACCTATGCTATTTGTGCTTGGGGATCAACTGCAGCAACACACCTAAAGCCAATAATAACCCAACAAAAAGCTGCAGTAAGAATAATCACTAAATCCCATCCCTGGCAACACACCCTCCCACTCTTCATAGATCTAAACTTACTCCCTGTTCAGTACATCCACACTTACTACTGTGCAATCTACATCTACAGGACCTTAAACTCCAATATCAACCTTGACCTAAAATGCTTTCTTGATAGTTGTGACAGAACCCACAGGCATAACACCAGACACAAACATCTCTACGACATTCCCCATGTCCGACTAAACCTTTACAAAAATTCAATGTATGTCAAAGGCCCTAAAATCTGGAACACCCTACCTGAGAACTCTAGAACTGCAGACACATTCATCACCTTCAAAACTACTATTAGAAAACATCTTATCTCCCTGATAAACCCCATCAACTAACTGCACGAATACCACCTGGTGGTTTACACTTACACTCACTCACCCATTTGACCATAAACAGAAATATTAATCTCAATCTTAAAATAATGAATCCTATGATACTCCAATACTGAAACTATGTACTGTGCCAAAACAAAAGCATTCACATTGCTAAACTCACAAACTAGTATTTAGTCACTTAGCCATAATACCAACTTACCTCATAGTTTAATTCTTTATTTTAAAATACAGTGGACCCCCGCATAACGATTACCTCCCAATGTGACCAATTACGTAAGTGTATTTATGCAAGTGCGTTTGTACATGTATGTTTGGGGGTCTGAAATGGACTAATCTACTTCACAATATTTCTTATGGGAACAAATTCGGTCAGTACTGGCACTTGAACATACTTCTGGAGTGAAAAAATATCGTTAACCGGGGGTCCACTGTATTACAAATGAAGTCTGCCCGAAATGCCTAGCCATGCTAGGCGTTCTAGTGGTACACTCTGTAATCATTATTTAACTACATGTAAACCACATAACAACCAAATTCTGTAAATTCAAAATTGTAATCTTTATAGAGAATAAACTTTGAATTTGAATTACAATCAGGAAAAGATTCTCTATCATTTTATAAGAAAAAATAATTTTCTTTTTTCGGAAATTTTGCGACGCCAGGAGACACCTCAGGATTTGGGGTTGCGACAGTCAATGGGTTAAATGCAGTGGAACCCCGAGTTTCGGCTGTAATCCATTCCAGGAGCTAGGCCTAAACTCAAAACGGCCGAAAGGCAAAGTAATATTTCACATAAATAATGTAAATACACCTACCACCCGACTTACGACCGAGTTCGGTTCCGAGAAACCGGTCGTAAGTCGAAATGGTCGTAAGTCGAACTTTACTGAATATCAACAAAACATTTTTGTAATGACTTTATTTTATTGTTTTATTTTGGTATTTCATGTTTTACTTTACTTTTTATGTTGTTAGTACTGTATTTTATACTGTAAGGTTTAGGATAAACACTGTGTACCACACAAATAGTTGTTTATTTCCCATAAATTTGGCATAAAAAACATGGTCGTAAGTCGAGTGGTCATAAGTCTAGCAGGTCGTAAGTCGGATGGTAGATGTACAATCAATCCGTTCTAGACCCACAAAAATGCTCACAAAAAATACATTTTTTAAAGAATAATTATAGTTTTACATACACACAACACAGATAAATACATATACAATAGATAAATTAAAATTTAAATAAACATTTAAAATAACATTTACTTATCCCCACACAAACGCCACTCACATAT